>NC_142156.1:22316423-22466576 GCF_024610735.1 Ursus americanus | reverse complement strand
TGTGACTTTGCCTCAAACTCGGTTTTGCTGCATTTGGATTTCGCTCAAGACTCCAGGTTTCACTGGAGCTACAAATTGTTCCTTCCACGTAACAGTTTGCACAAATCGGAGGATTCTTGCTGACTGCTGCAGGGGCGGGCTTCTTCTGTGTGTGTGGTGGGTGCGTGAGCCCGAGATGGGAGGAATACACGGGGTCTAAAAGGCCGATCTGGGTAAAGAGGCGTTCTCTGTATGAGACCAGTGTTCCCTGGTACTTCAAGGAACTGGCCGGTGCAGGAATTTGGGTCCCCTGAGTGGCAGTGTTGCCACGAGAGCCGGTGTGGAAACGTGGTGGGATGAGAGGATGCTCCGTGAGGACGTCTGGCTTCTCGGGAAGGAACTGGTCGCCAGCTGGCGCGGGAGTGGCCACCTCTGCTCGGCATGCCAGAGGCGAGGGGAAGGCAATGGGGCGGATGCAGGAGAGCCGGCTTCGGGTCCAGCAGAGCTCTGCGACCTTGGGGAGTCACTCCCTAACCTGCTCCTTTTCATCCTCTGGCTAGGGGTGGGTGGTTTAGTTCAGTGCTCCCCAACTTGTGGGTCTGCTGTTGCTGGGCTCGGGGGTGCTGGAGGCTCAGAGAGGGCTC
The DNA here is from genome assembly GCF_024610735.1 of Ursus americanus. Lineage (NCBI taxonomy): Eukaryota > Metazoa > Chordata > Mammalia > Carnivora > Ursidae > Ursus > Ursus americanus. Next base: position 22,465,953 of record NC_142156.1, on the reverse strand, counting down.
TGTGTCACCAGGCTAACGTTGGGACCGGTGCTCCCAGCAGGCAGCGTGCGGGGTGCCAAGCGGCATCGGCTCAGGACTCAGGCGTGGGCTTGTCCCAGGGCTGCTCCCTGTCCCGTCTGGCTGCCCCCGAGCCGCCTCATGCCACCTGCACACGCCTTTATACTTGACGGTCCAGGCAGTTTCTCAGTGTTCAAAACCCAACCATGTCCCTCCCTCTTTTCAAAAGGTGCTTGACTTGGGGGTAATACAGGGATGATGAAGTGTTCCTTAAAGAAAATCAATGTTGAGTACAAACTCCAAACACAGAAAGCCTAATTTCTGTCCTCTGATGCATCTATCTCAGGGTGAGTTCGAGCCTCCATGGAAAATGCTCTCTCTGGAAGCTCCTCACAGCCACGGAGCCTCTAGAAGCCACTGGTATGGCTGCTGCTGGACCGAGCATCTGTGCGGCTTGAGGAGGGGGCTGGGGGCGTGGGAGCTGGGTACCACCTGGGCTCTGGCCCTGTAAGGCTGAGTCAGCTTACTCTGAGCCCCAGAGTATGTAATAAAGGAAAACGTATAATTAGTTGCTATTACGGGCTGGACGTGTACTTCCGTCCAAATCCATATGCCGAACCCCCACCCCCAGCACTTCGGAATGTGACCTCACATGCACACAGACGCAGTCCAGCTCACGGGAAGCTATGGGTGGCCCTATGCAAGGACCGTGGACCTCATGTTCCCCGAAGAAGAGGCGGTTTGTACACGGACGCCATCCAGGGGGAATGCCATGGAAGGATGAAGCCAGACGTCTGCACACCCAGGAGAGAGGTCTGGGCCAGGGGCTCCCTCAGAGCCCTCAGACAAGACTTTGATTCTGGACTTCTGGCCTCAAAAACTGTGAGATGACACACCTGTCCTTTAAGCCACTACCTGGTACTTTGTTATGGAAGTCCCAGCAAATGGACACAGTAGATGACACGAAGATAAAATCAAAGGGGGGCCCCTGGTTGGCTCGTTGGTAGAACATGCACTCTCGATCCCGGGTGGTAGGTTCAAGCCCCATGTTGGGTGTAGAGATGACTTAAAAATAAAATGAAATAAAAATCCTAGAGGAACTTGTGTGTATGTGCCTGTGTGTGTGCATGTAGGTGCCTATGTGAGCCTGTGCGCATGTGCGTGCACATGTGTGCATGTGTGTGTCTGTGTGTGCATGCATGTGCGCCTATGTGCACGTCCGTCCGTGTATGCCTCTGCATGTGTGTGCATGGATCTGTGTGCCTGTGTGTGCACCTGTGTGTGCGTGCATGTGTGCCTATGTGCACACGTACAGCCATGCATGCCTCTGAGTGTGTGTGCATGGATCTGTGCGCATGTGTGTGTCTGCGTGTGCATGCATGTGTGCCTATGTGCACGTCCGTCCATGTTTGCCTCTGCATGTGTGCGCATGGCTCTGTGTGCATGTGTGTGCCTGTGTGTGCACCTGCGCATGCAAGTATGTGTGCCTATGTGCACACGTACGTCCGTGTATGTCACTCTGTGTGTGTGCATGGATCTGTGCGCATGTGAGTGCACGTGTGCACGTGTGAGTGCATGGGCATGTATGTGTGCGTAACCACTGACACCCAGCTCCTTCTCCGTGTGTAGGACTCCTTGCCCCTAAATGACGAAGACCAGCACTACACGGGATGATTGACATGGCAAATGTTCCAGCATCTTGCATGCCGACAATGGCCTTATTCTCATCGAACCGCTCTGGGTGGGGTAAGCCTCTGACATGCGCTAAGGATTCGCCATGTGCACCCCCCCAGGTCCATTCCTGCCCTTCATTCTACTCTGTGCTGACTCAAGGGATTGTCCACCCTTGCTCCAGGGGGGTCTGGCCACTGGGGACACGATGCCAGATTGCAGGGCAGGGGAGGGACAGGTGGGGCATCCACAGGTTTCCAGCAGCATGATGTGGGCAGCTGGTGCATCCCTGCATCGGGACAGCCCCACCTCCAAGGCTCCGGCTCTCACAAGCTTCCAGCAGCGGCGCTTTCCCCACGCCTTCAGGCCTCGGGGTACAAAACTGGCCCCCACGTGCCTCGACCCGCCTGCACCTCTACAAACAGTCCCTTCAGTTGCAAATGGTTTTCCATTAACCTTGCAGTGTGCCTCTTGTCTGCTGTCGGCACCCCGAAAGGGACACGAGGACGTCTTCCTCCTGCGACTCGTGGGTTCTCTGTCACTCTCTCCTACGCGGCAGTGATGTTCACTCTGTGGTCCACGATGACAAAGAACTTTGACCCACCCCTCAGTGATGGCTGATCTCATTGTGTGTCCCCCATTGCTTGGTGCTGGCCTGCTCTGAGTCACCCTAGAATCTGCACCCTACAAACTGCCTCTTCTTTGGGGAACAGATCGTATACTCTTTCTTGGCATTTTAGTAACACACTTAGGGCTATCTCTTGAGTAAGTTTACTGAATCATTACAGGTTAAAACAATTCACCAGAACCCAAACAAGGAAATAACATGACACATGTCTCTCGAGCTAAAGACAGTGGAGTTTGGTGCGTGAACTTTCTTTGGTAGGCGGCCGTATAGCACTGGCTCTACCGAGAGAAAAATTGTCATTGACTCAACTGTTTAGTAGTGACGATTTCAGCTGAATACCGACAATATAACAGGTATCCATCGGTCACCTTCAGCGACTGCCGACGTCTGGCTAACCTTGCTCCGTCTATCCGCTTCAACGATTTCACACTGTTTCACTTGTGAGTACCTCAAGATTTTTAAAAACATGATCACATTCCCATTATCACATCTAACAAAATTAATAAGTTCCTAATGTAAAAATTTCCTAATTATCTCCAAGATATTACTCGATGTAATTGGTTTGTTCCCATCAGAATCCACACAAGGCCAACGCACGGCATTCGGCTGTCACACTCGTGAGTCCCTTTCATTCTGCAGCAGTGTCACTTTCCCTGATCACTAAGGCTGTCGGTGTGGTTTTTTTTGAAATACTAAGTCATTTGTCTTATCAGGTTCCCGCGCTGGCTTATCTTGTTGTGTCTTCCATGGCCAGTCCATCGGTCCCTCCACCCCTGTATCTCCTTTCAGTCGGTTGTTGGAAGTGCAAAGGTGGCTGGAGATGGATCGAGTGACTTAGGCACGAGCACGTCAGGAGCCCAGCTCCATGTGCCCTTTGTATCATGGGCCGAGCCCACATAGGGTCAGCATACACTAAAATATCTTATGTGAGGATTTCTGGGAGGAGGAGTATGGTCCTAAATCAGTGCTCCCCGGGGTGGAGCAAGATGAGAGGTGCCTGTTACAAATGCCGGCTGGCCACCAGTTTGCCATGACTTTGAGAAGAGGTAGAATTCTGCAAAAGGCAAACGTGTCAAGTGAACTTTTAGCTTTGAAACGAGAAGCCCTGCAGAGTCCCAGCAGTGTAGGGCAAGTCTTCCTGAGATGGGGGACCCGTCCTTACAGCCCTACCGGCAAAGGTCTTTCATGCTCTGTATCATGCAGGGGTCCCAGCACCTGCTATGAGCTCTCTGCGCCCCCAGCATCACTCGGAGCGAGGCTCCCAGGGGGAGGGTCTCAACCAGGGGAGATGTGGCAAAGTCTGCAAACGTTTCTGGCCATCAGAAACGTCTAGGGGATGGGGGCTGAGAAGGTGCTAACCATCGTACCATGCACGGGACAGCCCCCACAACCAAGGAGGACCTGGCCCCGGCTCTCCGTGGTGACAGACAGAGAAGCCCTGCCCTCCGGCCAAGCCCCCAGCCAGCTGAGTGGCCCTGGCTCCTGGAAGGTGTCATGGTCTAATTGGCCAGGATAAGTTGCATGTGATCCCCCAAGACGCTCCACGTGCATCTGTTTCTCTGAGATTACAGCGCTGTGATCCCACGTGTGCGGACCGTAAAGAATTTTTATGATCTCACCTTATCAATTTAAAAGAGTGTGCTGGCACAAGGCTAATTTAATTATGAGGGAATAAACCATCGGGAGCATAGTTCATGCCGTCGGCCAGGTGAAATGCGCTGCGGGGACCGCGGGGGGCGAGGGACAGGATCCCGGGAAGCAGGACTCACCTGGCTCTGTGTGAATGTCCACCAACCCAAAACCAAACCACGTTCTTTCTGCTGCCTTAACTCACTGAGTCCGTGGAGGCAGGGATCCAGCCGTGCACTCAGTGCTCTGCTGTGTGTGTGAGAATGTCCAACAGCAAACAGCTGACACTTACTAATAATTTCCCCACATCAGCCGGGCTGTCTGCAAAGTGTTTTTTCCATTACTTAAAAAACAAACAAACCAAAACCCCTTCATAGGTCATCAGGGAAATGCAAAATGAAACAACAATGCGATGCCACCATCTACCTATCAGAACGGCCAAAATCCAAAACAGCAACACCCCCAGACGCTGGCGAGGCCGCGGAGTAGCGGGAGCGCTCATTCACCGCTGCTGGGAATGCAAAACAGCACGACTACTGTGCAAGACGGTTTGGCAGGTTCTCACAAAACTAAACATTCTCTCCCCGTACGATCCAGCAATCACCCTCCTTGGTATTTCCCCAAAGGAGTTGAAACTTATGTCTGCATAAAAACTCGCACACAGATGTTTATAGCAGCTTTACTCATAATTGCCCAAACTTGGAAGCAACCAAGACGGCCCTCAGTAGGTGGATGGAGAAACTGGGCTGCATCCAGACAACGGAGTGTTACTCAGTGCTAAAAAGAAATGAGCGATCCAGCCGCAAAAAGACACGGAGGAACCTTCAATGCACATCACTGAGTGGAAGAAGCCAGTCTAAAGAGGCTAAACCCTGTGTGATTCCAACTCTGTGACCTTCTGGAAAAGGCACGACTGTGGAGACGGTAGAAAGATCGGGGGTTGCCAGGGGTTAGGAAGAGGGAGGAATCCACAGGCAGACCACAGAGGAATTTTAGGACAGTGCAAACAGTTTGTATGCTACTATGATGATGGATGCATGTCATGAAACATTTGTCCGGACCCATGCAGTGTGCGCCACGAGTCACCCCTCCAGTGAACTGCAGACTGCGGGCGATAATGATGTCAGAGCCGGTTCCCTTGGAACAGGTGTCCCACCTGGTGGGGTTGTGCGTGTGTGGGGCCAGGGTGGGGGGATATGGGAAGTGTATGTACCTCCCTCTCAATCTTGTTGTAACGCTAAAGCCACTCTAGAAGTCCTAAAGCACAATAAAGACGCCCTACCCAGTCTGCTGAGAAGGTTCTGTGACTACGCTCCTTTTTAAACAGGTGAGAAAAGGGAGATACAGAACAGCAGAGAAACTAGCTTGGGATCACACAGGGATTGAAGCCGCGGACGGATCCTTGCGGGCCGGCGCCAGAGTGAGGACAACCAGATTGTCCTGTCCCTCGGTGAAGGGACTGGTGATCCATCCAGAACGTGCTGGCTTGAAAACATGGTCCCTGATGCCATACCTTTCCCACTGTGGTAGGCAGTCATCCGGGTTTCACGTGCACACACACACACACACCCCGCTTTTAACTTGATGGGTAACTAGACTATGCTTCTGTCAAGAACCAGTATGAAAGAATGTATTAATAATAAAAACCAAAAAGGGCAAAAGAGCCCATCCATCAAGTGCGTAATGGCTCCTTAAGTGACTTCTTACAGGTATCTGAAGTCTCCTTGAGACTTGCTGGCCAGGCGCGAAGGCACTCGGGCAGGAGGCAAGGCTGCGTGCAGCTGGTCCATCAATATTTGATGTGGCTGACCTACTAACTCGCCCCTGCAGGAGCCCTGCGTCTCCACAGCATCGCCTTCCCCAGCAACGTGCTGCAAGCTCCTTCCTAATAGCCAGCGCGGGTGACGCAGAACGCTAGGCCTCCCACGCTGGGCGACATCACGTCCTGGCCACTCTCCTGACCGCCCCCCTCCAGCACCCGGGGGACTCATCTCTCTCTTGTTCTTCTGTGGGGTGCAATGTGGGACACAGTGCTTTCCAATTCCTGCACAAGCTTGTCCGCACTCCCCTCTCAGCCCCAGCAGAGGCTCTCCGGGCAGTGAGCAAGAGGACCTTCAGAAGGGGGTATGGGCTGCGATCTCTCTCTAGCTTTCCAGGACGTCAGGCGTGTAGGGGGGGATCGAAAGCATGGGCTTTGGGGTCTACTGCCTGGGTTCGAATCCTGTCTCTGACATTTCCTAGACGCTTTACCCTTGTACATTTATTCAAAACCCTGCACGGTCTGTTCACCCACGATCTCCCACTCACCTGTTCTTGACCTCATTTGACAACCCTCGCTCTCCACAATCCGGCCCTGCCAGGCTCTGGGTGCTCCTGCTCTGAGCCTTGTTCCTACCGTTCCCTCCTCTTGTATGCCCTTCCCTCAGATACCCACATGGCTGCTGTCCTTTCCCTCTTTGCTCACACGTCGCATCTCTACAGCATGGGACCTGCCGTATCTTTCTTGCCTCTGTTTCCCACTTTATTTTTCCCCATAGTCTTTATCCCTGCCTGACAGACGTACTTGTTTACTTTTTGCAAATGCGTCCCCCCCACCAGAACGTACACCTCGTCAGAGCAAGGACTTCGCTCTTTGTTCACTGCAGCATTTCCAGGGTCTAGAATAGTGCCTGGAACATGACAGGTACTCAGAAATATTTATTGAGCAATTTTAATAAATATTTACTTCTCAAGTGATTGCCCGAGGGCCGACATTACACTTGGTTTCTGAAATACACAGATAAGACCCTAAGCTCACTGGCAGACAGCTCCTTCCGTGATGTTCCGCATTTCGGGTGAGCGTCTATTTTCCGTTCTCAGCGAAGTTGCCTATGGAGGTTGGCATGAGGAAGCCTGCCATCTTGGGTGGTGAGCTCTTAAAAGGGAGGGCCATGTTTCTGTGGTTCCCCCTGGAATAAAGTCAAATACAGGCCTTGTGGATGCCAACAGAGCCCCACGTCCATGGGCAGCCAGGGACCCCGCTGCACCGCAGACATCCGAGCAGCCCTACCTGCTACCACAGGAGGCTTTCCCGGGTTCCGGGGGATAACTGCACAGCTCAGTGAACCTACGCTCTGTCTCGTGCATCCAAGACACTGGGTGGTTAAATCACGTGCAGCTGACCAGGGGCAAGACTGTTGGGCTCTAGAAGCTGCATTCTTAATTCTTGCACTGCAAGGAATTCTATGTCCTCTCGGGAGGACGTGGACAAAGTCGAGGCATGCATTGACTGTCATTGACAGAAAGCACAGTTTGGGTGTTAGTGATGAGGAAGGCTTTGTGCTGCAAAAAATTAGTGTAAGGGATGCTTAAGAAAGAAAGATCTTTAACTGTCTCAAAGAACAGGGTGTATGGAGGTTGGCTCCTATGGGGTTGACGTCTCCATGACGCTCGTGGGCTTTGTCTCATTGTCCCAGGATAATTGTCACCGGTGTCAGCGTCATATTCCTCAACCACCATCACTAGCAGGACACAGAAGGACCAAAGCATATGAAGGATGGCAAAAGGCTTTGTCTTTGGAAGACCTTGTCTCGGAGATACAACAGAAGCCTTCTCTTTATATCTCTTGGGCTAGAAGACCATTCCCGCTAGAACGGGAATTAGGGAAAGGACTAGCTGGAAAAAGAAAGTGGGCTCAGACGATCGTGATTTCTCATGAGATGCAGCCTACCTTCCTGAGATCAGGGCACCTCCCCCTATGAGCTAAGCATGAGCAGACTCCGGGTAGCGGTGAGGAGGGGAGACCGCTCCTGGGCACTGAATCAGTCCCCTGGGGAGTCCGCCTGGCCGTATCCAGATGGGCTCTTCCAGGTCAAGCCACAACAATTGCCCCGTGGACAAAGAGAAGGGAAGGACTGTCTCACACCCCACTCCTCAAGAAAGGGCATTCCCGTGTTCGTGGGGCACTTTGGGCAGTGGTGACAGCCAGCGTTTGTCGTCCGGGTGAGTGGGTAGTTGCATTTACAACCTAAGCCTAGATATGTGTAGAGACCCGACACGTCACCTATAGGGAATGCTGTTGCTGCCACATGGGCCCTTTCTGGAAGAAACAAAAGAAAACGAGAGCAAGGAAACCTGTCCGCCCCAAAACCGCTTCCAAAGGAGGTGCCAGCCTAAAACCCCACCGTGTCTTTCCTACCACAGAATTTTAATGAGTAGGCTTGTTTCCTCCCAATTCACAAATTACTGTTTGTACTGTCCTTTTTGATGAATTCTGCCCTGCAGTTTGTCTTCCAACACTGGAATAAGGCTCTTGGTGGAAAAGAAGGTGAAGAAGAGAAGAAAGGAAGGCTATCCAGGGCCATCAATGACATCGTGCCTGTGAGCTGTGCAGTGGAAGGGCTCTCTGCAGAAAAGGCGAGTTTGAAAAGGGACAGCTCCCGTGGCCTACAGATGTCACGTGGCAGCACAGAGAGAATGCCGTGCCACCCCAGAGACCTTGAACATTATAAAGTTGTACCGGGGCTACAACATTGTTTCCAAAAGGTCCCTCACATCAAGGATACAGCTGACCTTGACTAACACTCCTCTTCCATCCTAACTACAGAATGCCAATGTCCTCCAAGGAATCCATTCTACATCGCCCTAGTACCACTAAACTTGTACCCACCGTAACTCCCACATGCCTTGGCCACAGTGATGGCTCCTAACTCAACCTTGGCCAATCAGCGTCCTTTACAGATTTTTCTGCAAGGGTAACAGGAAAGAATGTCCCTTTTCAAGGCTCATTAAGCTGGGCAGTTGTGGGTTTGATGCTATTGGTGGCATCTGGTCTACCTGGTGGAAATCTGAGAAACAGTGAGGGAGGCAGAACCCTGACAACACCCTTCGAACCCCTGCATCTGGCTCTGCGTGAATCTGGCATTACCTCCAGACTTCTTGGCTAGGAGAGTGAATCAGTTCCCTTTTTTAAAAAATTGTGGTAAAATGCACATAACCTGAAATTTGCCAGCTTAGCTATTTTAAGCGCACAGTTCAGCGGCATTGAGCACATTCACACGGTTGTGCAGCCGCGGCCACCATCATCTCCAACTTTCTCATCTTCCCGAACTGAGACTCTGTCCCCATTCAACAACTCCCTATTCCCCTCCCCCAGTCCCTGGCACCCGCCACTCCTCTTTCTACCTCAATGAACGTGACTCTTCTGGGTACTTCACATAAGTGGAATCACACAGTATCTGTCTTTTTGTGCCTGGCTTCTCGCACTTTGTGTAATGTCCTCAAGGATAATCTATGTCATAGCAGGTGTCAGGAGCTCCTTCCTTTTCAAGACTGAATAGTATTCTAGTGCTTGGCTATACTACTTCTGTTTATTCACCCATGGATGGGCAGACTTGCGTTGTCTCCACCTTTTCACTACTGTGAATGATGCTTCCACGAATATTGGTGTACAGATATTTCCTTGAATCCCTGCTTTCCGTTATTTTGTGTATATCCCAGCAGTGGGATTTCCTTTTGTTTTTGCTTGAATGGCTTGAGTTGGGATGCTGCTGCCTTCAACCAAGACTATCCTAGTTAATGTCAGTGGCACCCCAACCACCGTAACAGTGAGGATAACAGCATCGTCCCAAATAGAGACCCGGCCCGGCTTGCCTGGAACTACAGCTCAGGAATCACTTTCGATCGACATGAAACAAGTCAAACCTCAGCCAATATTTCCTAAACGGAAGTGTATTTCTAAAACTGCAGGCAGCGTTCTGACGTTTCCATTTGCCAGTGAAATGAGGAAAAAGGCATCACCATAAAAACGTGGGAATGCTCAAGAGAGCAGATAAACATTCATTTTTCCAAACATCAGACTCACAAATGATTCCAGCTTCAGAGCCTCTGCATGTGCTGGTCCTGCTTCCTAGAATACTTCTCACCCAGATCATTCTGGGGATGGCTTATTCTGGTCATCTGAGTCTCCGAGTGGCCACCATTGACTAGCCCTGTCCTGATGAGACCCATGTTAGCTTCCTCCCAGCACCGGCTATTAGCTGGAGATGTCGTATTTATGTTTTTGTTTATTTTTTATATTTCCTAGTAGAATATAAGCACCTTGAGAACAGGGACCTTGTTTGTCTCCTTCAGGACTGCATTTCCCCAGTTAAAATGGGTATTCCATAAATACTCGTAGAAGGTGCGAGCGAGCATTCAGTGCGGGTCGTAGACCCTGTGCTAAGTGCTGCGAGGGGTTACATCTGAACCGCTGAATGCCCCACGGCCAGGAAACGTCGTAGCCCCCGGCCCGGGGAAGGGGGCAGAGATGGCCGTGCAGACATTAAGTGTTTGGGGGACAGAGGGGTGAAACAGGGTGGGTGACAATGTGTAGGGGACCACAGAGCGGTCAGTGGTCCTCAAAGGCTGACCTAAGGTGCTCTCAGGCTCCCCCAATCCCCTTTGGAATGTTCATGAGGTCATGCAGCAGTGGGTAGGACCACCTGGGTGCCTTAGAACACACCAGCTTTGCCAACGTGTAAGACGGTGAAACGTCTCACTGAACTTGCTTTAATACTGTGAAATGGTTGCTTCTCACGAGATACGTTATTTATGTTAACACGCAATGGGCATATATGGATATGTTAAATAAAATAATAGTTTTCCTAGTTATTGTAAAATCAATTTTAAAACAATTGTCAGGTTTTATATTTAATACTGTAAGTACTGATGTATGTGGCCCACATAAGAAACTGCTTTTTGGGGGTACTCAATGATTTTTAAGACTATAAAGGGGGGACACCTGGGTGGCTCAGTCGGTGAAGCATCTGCCTTCAGCTCGGGTCATGATCTCAGGGTCCTGGGATCGAGCCCCGTATCGGGCTCTCTGCTCAGTGGGGGTCTGCTTCTCCCTCTGCCTGTGCCCCTCCCCCTGCTCATGCTCACTGGCTCTCAAATGAATAAAATCTTTAAAAAAAAAAGAGTATAAAGGGGTACTGACATGAAGAAGGTCGAGAACGGGCATACAGTAACAACAGAGATGTCCTTCAATCTTAGTACTACATGGAAAAGCAAGAACGCAGGGTGAATGAATGCATAAAGCAAGAGAGGAGCATTCATAGACCACAGATGAAGCTGGTGTGCAGATGAAGGGAAATCACTGCAACTTTCTGCATCTGGGGTCCAACAGAAAATGAGGAAAAAGATATATACAAATGAGAAAATGACCCCAGCAAGCAGTATTATCCAGGGGCTCTGGTGGAAAGTGTACCAGCCACAGGTACATTGTGCATCTGAGAGGGGACAGCTCTGCCCGGGGGATGGTGAGCAATCTGGAAAGTTCTCATGGGGGAAGGCCACGTGCGGGGCTGATCTTGTGACTGGCCAGATCTAGAAACCGACTGCCCTTCTCAAAGCCGGGCTGTGGGGCTTCTACAGCCCCTGCAGACCTCCGGGGACGGAACGCGAGCCTGCCAAGCGGGCTCCCCCCTTGCCATGTGCATCGCTAATTGCTGTGACAAGCTGTTATGAGAGCGTGCGTGAAATCGCTACAGGGAGCGTGCACCCTGGCGTTCTTGAGAGAGCGTGGGGCTCAGAGCCCCTCCCCCGTTGTCTGACCATGTGTCAAATCAGTGTGTCCCCAGTCCGGCGCTGGAAAACAGTCTCCACAGTGCACACAGCACACAGCTCATATGTGATTGGGAAACCACTGAACAAAGTCCTCCTGTACTTAGCTACAAGTCAGAATAATGACTCAGTCCTACATGAATTATTGATGTCGCTGCCCTTACCGTACTGGGGAGCCTCGGGGCATCTATGTTCCTGGGCTCTAGCCTATGGCGGATTGGGATTTAATCCTGCCTCTGCTGCTTATTAGCTGTGCAACCCCAGGCAAGTGGCTCAGCCTCTCTGAGTGTGTGTGTCCAACCACGTAAGGTGGGCTGCCTCACAGAAGTAACGTGAGGACCGATGGAAGCATCAGGTGAAGCACTTTCTCGGCTGGAGAGAATGGGTGCCAAGTAACCAGGAGTTCCTGCCACTGCTGTCCTCACAAGGATCATAATAGCGGGGGCCCTACATAAAGACTCATTTTGGACGCCACCCCAATTCCTGCCTCCTTGGTGGACTGGTTCAGGGTCCAACCCCTGCTGATGGAGAACTGAGTTCCACTTATGAGGAAGGATCAGGTCGTACTTAACTGGGACTAAACTTGAGGAGTGCATTTCCTTTACAAGGAGGGAAATGACCTCCCTCCACGGTGAGGGGGCAGGTGTGGAGCCAGCTTACTTGGGCTCAAACCCTGACTCTACTCCGTGAGACCTGTCTGCAGACCGGGGCTGGAGCACAGGGTGCTGGGGTGCGGGGTACACAGGCCACAAGCGAAGCAGCAGCAACGCCTGCCTCCTAGCGCTCAGTGGGTCCACTCAAAACTATTCCAAGACACCCTGCCCAGTGGGAGGGGGCTTTGAGGACATGGTCAGGCATTACTGTGGGGTGAAAGTGACATGCCAACTCCCCCAACTGTCACCACCAGGTTGTGGGCGGTGGGCTCTCCTCTGGGGAAATAGAAACGGGGTCTCCAAGCAGAGGCGTGCCTCCGGGGCCGGAAACCAGACGGATCCTGTCATTGGGTGTACCGGGTGTCAGTCATCTCAGCTGCACCAATGAGCAACAAGCGGGAGGTGATAGGGCAGGCAGGGGCTGCAACTCCTGGGGAAGGGGAAGACCACTGAGGCAGAGCCAGGCCTGCCGTGCCAGGAAAGGGCTTCCAGAGGCCACAGCAGATGCCGAAAGGCCTACCCGACCGCCAGCCCCTCCTTCTCCCTTACCAGGGGTCCCTGATTTTGTTCAAACTTCAGTGACCTATCCTTCGCAGGGAGGTGGGCCCCCTTCCTCCAGCCCCAGGGAAGGATGATCTTGCAGAGTTGACGACCCACCTGCAAGTCCCTTTCCCTTTCTAGTGACTGGTTTTGATACAGGGGTGCGGTTTTGGCCGGCGACACGGGAGGCTTAGTCTGCAGGGGCATATGACTTCACCCTTGAAAGAGGTAGGGACATGTTTTCCCTTGAGCCCAGGCACCTGTCCGGTGAAGAACTGACGCATGGAGCCCTAGCAGCGCCCAAGTGAGTCCGAGGGACCAGGTTTGAGCACAAAGGCTACCGTGGTCAGGGTGGAAGAGACGGGGCCCCCATGCGGGGCTTGAACTCACAACCTTGAGATCAAGACCTGAGCTGAGACCAAGAGCTGGATGCTTCACTGACAGAGCCACCCAGGCACCTCAAGAACCCCGTCCTTGAGAGCGTCAGTGCGCCCTGAGCGGACCAACCCGGAGGGGACCACACCCTCACACCTTTGGCTCCACGAGATAATAAACCCACCTGTTGTCAAAACATTCCTGTTCCCTTTCCCCCTCCCTTGGCTGGGACGGATGCCACTAACGAACCCTGCGAATCCTGGCTAAGGCTTCCCAAACCTCCCTGACATGGAGTTCTAGAAAGCCAATGTCCAGTTGATCCAGGAGAGAAAATCTATGTGCTTTCCTGGCCTGGAGGATGCATGGAAATCTATAGTAATACACACTGTTTTAAAACTTTAATTTTAATTGCACTGGCAACAGGCAGCATCGGGCCGGTTGTGAACAGTCCAAACAGTGCATAAGCACCCTGACTAAAGACAACGGACTCCCTGTTCACGCCTCTATTCCTCCGTGGTTTGCTCGTTCTTCCTGATGCTACTGGGGGTTAGGCGAGGCGGGGTTACGATCCCGCAATGACAGATGAACAAAATGGTGTCCCGCCAGCCACAGAGAGCAGAAATGGGCAGAGGTAAGGTTTACCACACCAAGCCCAGCACCCTCCCTGGTCACGGCAAGCTCACGAGAGTAAAGGTGACGAGCCTTATCACGCAACTGCTTGGCAAGCTTTGGTATCAGCTGTCATCATGCACACCTAAGCAAAGGGGGAGGAGAGGGGGAGGAGAAGGAAGAAAAAGAAAAATATTCATCTTCCCGGTATCAGGGAAATGAACATGGGAACAAACACAAGGTACCGTTTTTCACCCTTCAAACAAGGAAAAACTGAACTCGAGATAACAGGTGCGCTGTTCCCCTGCTGCACGTGCGAGTTGAGGGCAACGTAAAGGTGGTTCGGCTACATAGGAAAGCCACAACGCAGCGTTTGTTAAAAATAAAAACGCTGTGCCCTATGATGTGTGAGTTTACTTCTCCGGATTTCACCCAGAAAGAAACTTCGAGCACAGGGACGTATACGTGGGGATGCTCGCTGCTGCCTGGATGGTGAGGATCAGACTGGGGTCACATCTGGTTTTCCCAAGACAGCCCAATTTACACCTGCTATTGTGCAATAATTATTACTAAACATTCTTTCACTCGGAGAAATGCACAGTTTGACAATAAAATACCACTCTCTCAAGAGAACAAGGAAATAAACTATAGTATATCCATGTGATGGGTTCCCTGCCGCAGTTAGAGACCCCGAGATGTCAGTACGGTGCTAACGTGGAAGGTTCTCCAGGACGTGCTGATGGGGAGGAAAGTCAAGTAAGGCCAAGGGATGGGAAAGATTGTGTCGCACAGAGCAACACTAACATGGAAACATTTGCTGGACAATCCATACATTATATGTAACAACATACAGACCTCATTCTGCTCTCCACATGCAAGATGTTTCCAAATTCTCTAAATAGAGGAACACATTTAATCCTTACACAAAGCTCCTATATCATAGACGGAGAGATGGGGGCTCAGAGGACCACACAACGCGCATGTGTTTAAGCTGGAATTCACACCAGACAGGCTTCTGCTTCTGGATTCTGGAATCACAGGAGTGTGTGTGCACACGCACGAGTGGGAGCACGCGCACACACACACACACACAGACACCCCAATGGTGACTTCAAGGCAGTGACAGACGGGATTTTTTTGGGGGGGGGAAGAAAATTATATGTAATGTTTCAAAAAATTTACAACAGCTATCTTCATCCCTTTTACATCATTAAAATGTAACAATATATCTATTTTAATTCCGCTGGAAAGAGGAGTTGGCCTTCAGCCATGGTTCGTGCAGCCTCTGGTCCAGTTCTGCCCGCCAGGGGCTGTGTCCTTCCGAATTCCACCTCTTTCCTGAGTGCAGAGACCTCAAAACCTGACACTGTAGGTGGGAGACTGCCTGCAGGGCGGTCCTGGCGCCCGCAGCACACGGACACCATCTACACCTTCCTGTGTCTTCCTCGCTGTCTAAGCCATAGTTGGCAAAACTCGTGGGTTAATTTCGCCCACAGCACACGGACACCATCTACACCTTCCTGTGTCTTCCTCCCTGTCTAAGCCATAGTTGGCAAAACTCGTGGGTTAATTGCAAAACAACTCCGGACCAAAATAAAAGGCTCTCGCTATCTATGCCCAGGTGCTTTCCATTTCAATCTCATTAATAGTCATCACATTAGTTCATTTTCTGCACAAATAAATCAGTGGCCCAGAAAATAGAAGCATTATCCACCAAGGGCCCAGAAAGGGCAGGGCTAAGCCTGAGAGCTTTCAGTGCACATTTGTCTGTGCCACCTAAAATGTCGATTCTAATAAAAGAGAGAAGGCTGGAGCTCAACCATGCTTTCCCCCGAGCGCTCACTTCTGGTACCTGAATTTCAATGTTCCCTGCTGAAACTTTCAATGCAGCGTAATCCGGAGGTCGCTGGCTTACAGGTTTATTCTGGTCTTGGAGGCTAAGCTCATTTGGTTGCTGACGTGCCCCTTTTTGTATCTGTCGGAGACAATCCTCCCTGGCATTACACAAAGCTTTGCATGAATAGCTCAGTCCCAAGAAGTAAAACTCCGCCCCGGCTCATCTAGACCCCTAGGTCTGATTCTCATTTCCATAGAACCGCATTCCCCGAAGGAAGGATGCCGTAGCCTTCCAAACACGAAACGTTTTATCGGTAGCAACTTCTGCCGTGCCTCCATGAATGTCTTCCCTCCAAATTTTATTATGTAAAGTTCCAACATGCAGAGAATTTAAAAGAATTGTATGGTCAGCACTCATGTACCCACTGCTTAGATTTTACCATGAGCAGTTCAGCGTATCTCTTCATCTATCAGCCCACCTACGCGTCTACCCATCCCTCGACGTCCACAGCTCGACCCTACACGGGGATGCATTCAAAGTAACGCACATTTATAGGGCAACACCCCAAACACGGATTCGCATTGAGTTCAATCTTTTTTAAGTTTCTTTTTTTTTCTTTTGAGGCAAAATTTATATACGATGGAATGCACGAATCATAGCAGTAACATTTTTACCCACCAATGCAACTTTAACCCCATCAGGGTCCAGAACCTGGCCATCACCAGAAAGTCCCTTCAAGTTACCTTCCCAGTTATCCACCACAGCCCTCTAGCTGCGTCCAGAGTTCTGATTTTTTCCCCACCATACATTAGGTTGCTGGTTAAAGAATGTTTTACACGTGAAATCACAGGGGACATCACCTTTGTGTGACATCTTTCACTCGGCATAAGGCCTTTGAGATTCCTCCACGTGGCTGCATGAACATGTATGGGGTCTACCCCTTTTCATGGCTGGGTAGGGTTCGATCGTATGAAATACCACTGTTCGTTTATTCCTTCTGTTGATGGTTACCCTTGCTATTTCTGGGTTTGGACTACGGTGAATAACACTGTGATGAACATTTTAAACACATCTTTTTGTGGATATTGTGGTATCCACAAAGAGATCAGGGATGTCTTTGTTTTGGAATATATCAGTTATATATGCTTTCTTATTTATTTATTTATTTATTTATTTATTTTATTATAATAATATTTTTTATTATATTATGTTAGTCACCATACAGTACATCCCTGGATTTTGATGTAAAGTTCCATGATTCATTAGTTGCGTATAACACCCAGTGCACCATGCAATACATGCCCTCCTTACTACCCATCACCAGCCTATCCCATTCCCCCACCCCCCTCCCCTCTGAAGCCCTCAGTTTGTTTCTCAGAGTCCATAGTCTCTCATGCTTCATTCCCCCTTCTGATATGCTTTCAACTACAAATAAAACTGAATCAAGGGTGGGCAGGTAGACCCACTGTTAACTCTGCTCTTTAGTGTTTCAGGAACGGGGTGGAGTAAGTCCCTGTGTTTGACCATCCTTAATGTCTTGTGCACTGTGGCTTGAATACTCATGCTCACAAAAAGGCTGCCACAGCTCTTGGTATATCCTCCGGTTATCATGTGCAAATGTAGGCATCAGAGGTACTGAACTAGCAATGCAGGAGAGCTATCTGGTTATGTCTCTCTCCTTATGCATTTCCCAGATGGCACCCATATATTCAAATGACCAGAAATGGGTTATGTGGCTTCCACTCCCATGCAAGGGAGAAAATGGTTGGTAATGGCTGTTGATTAGCTGACTAATGAAATCCGCCATGAACATTTATTTGATTTTAACAAGAACTTGCGCAACGAGCTAGGGATCAAGTTATACACATGGTAAGGCTTATATAGCTTTACATTAGCAGTGCCCAAACTCTGTCTTGGCAGTGTGGACACTCGGCAAAATTATCCTACTCAAGTAGTTAGTTATTATCTAGTGTTTTATTCTGCTGGGATTCAGGATCAGCTGACATTCTGTCCACTCTATTGACATTATTTACTTGTTTATTGTTTGAATTCCCTGCCTAGCACGTGAAGCAGAGATTTCATCTGCTGTGTTCACTATTGCATCCCCAGTGCCTGACACAGCTCCATGAGTATTTGTTGAATGAATGCAGGCCTTCTGTGACAAATGCACAAGGACCCACACAGCCATCTATGCCTCATCTTCCCAATAAGAGCCTGGAAAGATCCAAACTCTTGCATTTCATTATTGTCACTTCTTGCTGCTCACAACATTCCCTCTCCTGTGAATATTGAACACACTGACCTCTTCTTTTGGGTGAAGACCTTGTACTTTTGGAAATCCTGAGAACAATCTCCGTGGTCTCTGTTGTCGTATCTACCTGCCAGGGCCTTCCAGATGTGTGACCACTAAAATAAGGCAAGACCATGAAGTGAGTGTAGGGTGGTCATGTCTGGCCATGGATGAATGACTCCCTCTCCACGACTCGGTTTCCTTGTCGTGGGTGGAGAGAGTAAGAGACCTCTACTGTAGCATCTTTGGGAAGATTAAATGAGAATGCATCAGTAAGGTGCCAAGAACACAGCACGAGCTTCATGAGTGCTCGTTCAACATAAATAGAAATAAAATTTCCCTGTGATTCCTGCTTCAATTTCTTCTGAAATATCCAGTTATTAACTTCTTTCACAAACATTTCCAGGGCCTGGTATCAGGGCTGCCCCACACTTGGATTGGGCTGCTGTCTCTTGCATTAATGGTTTCCCACACCGCTGTCTTTGAAAGAACGGGATTTGTCTCCCCTGTGTGCCAGACAGGCCAGTGGTGTTTCTGACCGCTCCCCTTGGTCTTCATTCTGCCTGGGAAGCATTTGGGCCTGAAAACATCAGGAAAGGCAAAGGCACTTTAGATCACCCAGAAGGCAATGGCACCTTAGCCGTCTCTCCTGCTCCGGGGTCAGCGTGGCCTGGATGCTGTCCCTCCAAGTGGCTTTATCTCCATTCGCTTTTGGTCGCGGCAAGGAAGATGGCTCAGTGATTTTGTGTCCTAGCCTGTCCTCCGCTGGTCGTCGTGCATGTGTTGGCTTTGCCAAAGGCAGGCAGGCAGTGTCTGAAGGTATTTGTTCAATTAAAGGAAAAATCCTCACAGCCCCTAGATGATATTTCAGAGAAAAGAAATGTCTGCAGGGCCTACATCTCATCTTTATACCCGCCATCTCTGCTAGTCAGCCCTGCCCTTCCTCTCCAAGGAGCAAAATTTCCATTATAATTGGTGATGTCATGGTTGCACCTGAGAAAGTCAAGATGCTTCCCTCTTCCGTTCACCCGGGACTCACTGCATGCTAACGACGGAAAATACTGACCAAAATGTCAGAGTCCCAGAGCTGAGAGTCTCTTCTAGAAGGTTCCGAGGTGGCTCTGCAGAAAGCAGGTACTATACCCCGTTTTTGTCTCCCTGACAAATGCAGAGGAAAAGGAAGTAAAACCTGTAATGAGATTATATCTGAATATATGAATCTCGGTGGTTTGAATTCCTGGTGTGGCCTGTTTCTGACCCTTCCCCTGTTTGGGGGCTGGGGCAGGGGATGGGGGGAGGCTAATCTATCCTCACTCCTCCCACCAGGCCCCTCCCCACTCCAGGATGCTTCCGCTTGTGTTCCCTCTGCCCCGGACAGTCTCTCCCTGTGAGCACATGGCTGACTCCCTCCCTGCGAGCAGGTCGGTGCAGAAACGCCCGATCCTTGGGGAGCCCACCCCGACGCACCCCGACACGGCACCAGCACTGCTCACCTCCACTTGCCTCTGGGGCCCCTCGTTCCCTCCCAGCACCTCTCACTCCCTGCTCATCTTGTATCTGGTGATAAACCACTCCCCCACCGCAGTGCCCGCTGCCCAGAGCTGTTTTGTAAGCACCTGCTGGGTGCTCGCAAGGAGCTCCTCCGGGTGCTCGCAAGGGGATGAGCGCCTGCTGCAGCGGCATGACGGGCAGGGCTCGTACCCCGGAGCTCAGACCCACGCACACCTTCCCCCTCGGCCACCAGGGAACTGCGGAAAGCCCCGGGCCCAAATGCGACAGCCGGGCCTGCAGGTACACAGTGTTCAAGATACACAGAACCACCTCCCCGGCTGTCGACCTGCTGAGGGAGGGGTGGTCCAGCAGGACCGGAAGGGAGCAGCCTTGGGCTGGCAGACACGCAACCTGGAAGTGTTGGAATGCCGAGCGGCCACAGATGGGTCGGCGGGCACAGAGCCCGAGTCCCAGGCCTTCCCCGGTCTGGGGTGGGGGGAGGGGCGGGGGAAGGAGCAGCAAGCACGGAGCACTGTCGGGCACGCTTGCCAGCCGCTGGCCTGGACGCCCCTCCGTGGGCTCTCCCCTCAGCATCAGAGGCGCCCGCCGCGGTCTTCAACCCCGCCCGGGGCAGACCTCCAGCAAATGCAGCATCGCTCTGGCTCACTCCCCGACCTGGCAGCTCAGTGGGAACTGTGGTTTTCTGACGGAAGTCGAATCAAAGCCAGAGAGCCTCGTGTCAGGTGCCAGCGGACTCTGGTGGTGCAGAAAACGCACGGCAAGCCTTCTGGATGACAGGCTACCAGAACTTGCCGACGCGGGTGGGGGGTGGGGTGGGAAGCAGCCTGAACGACACCAGCCCGGGAGAAAGA
Organism: Ursus americanus; assembly: GCF_024610735.1. Taxonomy (NCBI): domain Eukaryota; kingdom Metazoa; phylum Chordata; class Mammalia; order Carnivora; family Ursidae; genus Ursus; species Ursus americanus. The sequence goes on along the minus strand of NC_142156.1, from coordinate 22,445,777 downwards.
TACGGGGCTGATACCAGCAGATCTCATTATTTATTTTACAGCGATCGGGAATCGTCCCTCACGGCCAAGCACGTCTGCCGTCCGTGCGCACAGCCCTCTCTAAAGGCGATCCCTGTGCCAAGCCGTCTTTCCCACGCCATGCTGTCCGCCCCTACACGTAAATGCTTTTATAGGGTGGCTGCTTTGGGGCACATCAACCAAGGGAGATCGCAATTTCAAAGAAAGAGTAAGTCACAGCATAAAAGGAAGTAGATAAATACCCAAAACAAGGGGAAACACTGATCCAGGAACCTGACCCCCCTGTAGGCCTGGAGGGCAGCCCAGACTCGGCGTCTGAGCCTGGGTTCCAGGCTGCACAGCTCCCTCTGCAGCCTCCCTCCGTGGCCTTCCTCCACCGTTCTCTGATCATGGGGGTCATCATCTGACTCCTGCACTGGGGTCTGGTCACACAGGAATTCAATTTCCAAAAACTCGAAAGTCGAACACTTGAGATGCGTGCAGGCTTCTATACGTCCATTGTATGAAATACGCACATGGGAGAAGTTTAGAAAGCAAGGCCCACATCGGGAATCGAGAGGCTCGTGTTTCCACTGGGAATAACTTGCACGGAAAGGTCTTGGAATGAACACCAGTTGGCAAAGAAGAGAAACGCCCTCAATCTCCCATCAGGCTCTGTCCAAGGACTCTGGAGCGCGTTCACGCAAAACCACCGGAGAAGGGGTGAGCCGGCCGCCCGGACAGATGGGAAGGGAGACCCGCTGTGCTCCCAGGCCGCCTGGGAGGAGGACACAATGCACCCTCCACGCTCCGGCCCAGGAACCGGTAGCTGGGGTGGCACGTGGAGCGGACAAAGGAAGAAAACGAAGGGCAGAGGCTCTTAAGGAGGAGATTCGGGGGCAAAGGGAGCTTGAGAGGTGGAAGGGGGTCTAGTTATAAAGGAACTCCACACCAGGAGGTCCTCGGGGGGTTCAGAGGCCTTGCTCTTCAGAGGCTGGGGTGAGGGGGTGAGGCAGAACATTCCTGATTCAAGGGAAGAGGCTCTGGAGCTCCCCCTCCCCCCGCCGTCCTTCACCACCTTGGTGGCTGAGGACCAACATTCACAGACCCCGCATCTCGAAGGTCATCAGGGCAGTCCCTCTAGGACACAGTGGGGCAGTCAGGGTGACCGCAGGCCGTCTGAGTAGCAGCGCTGCCCGTCCGGTCACCTTCAGCAAGGATCCAGAGAGCGGACAAGACGCTAGCCCCTGGGCGTCCTGACCAGTGAGAGCTGCCTGGGGCTTTTCACCGTCTTCGTGGACAGGTCGTTCTTCACCCCACTTTACAGAACAAGCCTCAGTTTCCCTGCCCGTGAGCAATTTCCTATCGTCAATACATCTGATCACCCACAGAGCAACTTGGTCTCGGGAGCCCCTTTCTAAACCTTCAAAGAAATGCTTCGAGGACAGTTTGCTTACTTCATCCTGGACGTGTTGGCAGGAGAGCTTTTTCACACCTTTCGGAATGTATAAAATGTTCAAACAAGGTGATGACTCAGGATGACTGGCTGAGCTAGCAGCCCCGGAAAGAAACTCACGGCGGCTCCGAGTCACATCCGTGAGACAGGGAGATTGTTCCGATTTCTCACCGACGTTTCTGGAGCTTTTTTGAAGAGACAATGCAAGGAAATGAAGCACGGAGACGACGCCTCAGGAGAAATCTTGTCCTTTGCATCATCATATGCAAGACGGAGCCTCAGGGACGGTTTGGTCTCGGGAAGAGAAACCGCCTGTATAAACATTCGCACACAAGCTTCTCCCCTCTCTCAGTCCGCAAACCTCATTATCACATTCCTCTCCAGGGTGGTCCGGCGTTTCTCCTGTGCAAGGAGGTCGCCAGGTGAAGTCGGGAGGAATAGAACACAAAATAAAACAGGAGGGGGGGCCACCAGCAGCGTGGGGCGCCCTGTGCTGGTTGGGAATTTCTTTACTTGTAAACATTGAGAAGCTTGATGCAAACTGATTTAAGGAAAGAAAATGGTAGAAGCAGGAAAGTGAAGGTGCTTCACGTTAATCCTGGGGTCCCTCAGGCCGTCAGTACAAGGACTCTCTTCCCCTTGCTCCGGCTTAGGACATGCACGCCTTACAGAAGCAAACACGGTGCCCCGTGGGAATGAGATGCGTCGAAGGGCCGATTCTCCGTCACCCGGTGGGGGGGACGGGAGTCCCTGAGTCACAGGCAGTGGAGGAGGGTGGGGTCCCAGCAGAAGGTATGGGGTGGAAGCCAGGTGGGTAAAGGCAGACGATACCCACAGAACCTACAGGCACAGCCTGACAGCGCCCCCGGGTGATCTCAGTCACTCACGCATCGCTTCCACACCCTCCCAAAACCCCCCACTGCGGCTTCCCTGCTATTTCCAATAGGCATCCAGAGCCAGACCATAGTCGAGACTTGATGGTCAGAGCTAGGTTTGAAGGCCAGCTCTGACACACTTGCTGGCTGCGTGATCTTGGGCCAGATACTTAACCTGTCTGGGTCTCTATCTCCTCATCTGTGCAATGGAGAGGATGGCAGAACCTATTTCCTAGCCATGGTGAAGGGACCAAAGGAAAGGGTATAGAACGCACGTGGTCCTGTCCTCACCTGGGAGTGTTAGCTATTGCTATTATTGTGGTCTTTGAGGGCACCAGACTAAGATAAAGCCACTATAAACAGATCAGGAACACTGAAGGCGAGAGTCAGAAGCTGAAAGTCTGGCCCATCCCCCCCTTTATGGATGGATACACCAACGCGCGAAGTCATAAATGAATGGTCCATTGGAAGAAAAAGCTGTGGCTGAACTCAGCAGGAGTCAGGCACAGAAGAGTGTCACCAGACTATTCCCATCAAGACCAGACTCTTCTGCTCCTTGCCTGCATTTTGAATTCCTCATTGTTTTGAATCAAGAGTGAGAGAATTTTCTTGACTCTAACAACTGTACATCAAACACTGGCCAGATAAACTCCAAACGCCTCATGCATAGATAACGTGTCTTCAGATGTGAGAAACTCTGCTGTATTGAGGTCAATGATAGCCTTCAACTTTTCTTCACTTCCTTTAAAAGACATTATTATTTAAAGGTGGAAAGCATCAAAAGTAAGTCCTCGAGAGTTAATGGGGCCATCTGGCTTGATGCCATCACTTCTGAGAACTTGAAAAATGAGACACATCTTACCTTCATGTCTCAACAATGCTTGAGGTAATGGCAGTGCTATTATTCAAACCTCTGACTGACACAGCCTTCTAAAGTGCTCCGTGACTGGTTAAGCGGGAAGGAAAAAGAGAGAACAAAGCAGATGGAAAGTTCTATGGACGTGTGTTTTCTATTCAAAAGAAGGCAGCATCCCAGACTAGTGGGGAGCCACCCAACCCTCCACCATAAGTGGGGGATATCTGGATGGCGCCATCCATTGCTGTATTAGTCAGAGAAATAGAACCAAAGGATAAATATAGATATATGAGAAGAGGTTTATTATGGGAATTGGCTTGTGTGGTTATGGAGGCTGAGAAATCCTACAATCTGCTGTCTGCAAGTGGGAGACCCAGGAAAGCCAGCGGTATCGTTTAGTCCAAAGGCCCGGTTTAATTCCTGGAGTCCAAAGGCCAAGAACCAGGAGCTCTGATGTCCAAGGACAGAAGAAGATGGAGGGGCCAGCTCAAGAAGAGAAAGAGAATTTGTATTTCCTCCATCTTTTTGTTTTAGTTGAGCCCTCGCTGGATTAGATGATGCCCCACCCATGTGGTGGGGGGGCTTTGTCTTTATTCAGGCTACCTATTCAAAGTCTAACCTCCTCCAGAAACTCCCTCCCAGACACACCCAGAAATAGTGTTTTACCAGTTATGTGGGCAACCCTCAGCCCCGTCAGGCCGACGTGTAAAGTGAACCATCACACCTGGTGGCATCAGAGGTCATGATGAGACACTGTTGTGTTGCCTGAGGGTAACCAGTTGCCCCAGCATGACTCTGGTTTCCCCATTGAGTTGTCTTGACACCCTTGTTGAAAACCAACTGACCATAAACCTATGGTTTATTTCGGGGCTCAGTTCTAGCCCATTGATCTCTGTCTAGATCCATCTCTGTGCCAGAGTCACGTGGGCTCTGTGTTGCAAAACATAACGCCCTTTGTAGTGAGCGTTTGAAATCAGGAGGTGTGCGCCCCTCAAATCTGTTCTCTTTCTCAAGACATTTTCGGTTACTGTGGTTCCCTTGCATTTCCATAAATCTGAGCATCCGCTTGAACATTTCTGCGAAGGTGGCAGCAGGGATATTGGCAGGGATTACACTGAGTCTATACACCAGTCTGGGGAGTATTGACATCTTATCAATACTCAGTCTTCCAGTCCCAGAACATGGGCTGTCTGTCCATTTATTCAGGCCTTCTTTTATCTCTCTCACCATCTTCTGTGGTGTTCGGAGTGCACGTCTTGCCCTTCTTTTAAAAAATTTATTCTTAGGTAGTTTATTCTTTTTGATGCTATCATAAAAGGAATCGTTTTCCTTGATTTCATTTCCAGATAGTCATTGCTAGTGTACAGAAATACAACTTTCTTAGATTGTCTTATATCCTGCAACCTTTCTTAACTGTTTTATTGGTTCTCATAGTTTTTTTTTTGTTGATTTCTTAGGGTTCTCTACATACACCGTCATGTCATCGGAACATACAGATAGTTTTGCTCCTTCTTTTCCAATCTGAATGCGCTTTATTTCTTTTCCCTGCCTAGTTCCCTTGGCTGGCACCTCCACTATGACACTGAATGGCAACTGTGGGAGTGGATATATCGTCTTGTTCCTGGTCATCCAGATCCTATGGCATGGATCGTAGCAAGCAGAGTACAAACAGGTTTCTGCTTTTATAGAGATCACAGTTGTGTAAGGGGATTGTTCGGTCAAAATAAAAACACAATGGGCATTAAGGAGGGCACTGGGTGTTACACGCAGCTGATGAATTATTGAACGCTACATCTGAAGCTAATGATGTACTACGTGCTGGCTAACTGAATTTAAATTAAAAAACAAAAACCACAACAAAGATTTTAGATCCTTATAGAAGTTATAAATCCTTGAGAGTTAACCCAAAGACCACAGGGATGATAGAGAAGGATGGAGGACCACTGGCCCGGAAGAAGCCATCTGAAACATCCCTTGGAAAGGATTAGTAGAGCCAAAAACTCTTTGGCACGTAGCCAAGAGGAGGACAGCCGGGGTGGGGCTGACTGCAAGGGGAAACTTGAAGTTGAGAGCCTGTGACACCAGAACAACCCAAAGCCCTTGAGAAGGAGCCAAGAAAAGGTAGTGCAGGAGACATGAGTCAATGAGTGCGAAGTCTGAAAGACCAGAATGAGCTCATGGATGAGGCATGGAGGCCAGGGTCAAGCACACCAGGGCCTGAGTTGGCACAGGAGCAAGTTGGTTACAAGGTGAAAGGGCCCTGAATGGCTTGAGGACACCTTCCTGAGCACCTGCACCCCAGGGAGGATATCAGGATGGTCAATATTTAAATTTGAGCCAGAGAGAAGCCACTGAGGTGTTCAGGGGCTGAGCTCCAGCTGACCGTCCCTCCACAGGTGACAATCAGCCAGCTGACACTCCCGGGCAGGGTGCGCTGCTCTGCACGGGACAAGGTGGGGTAGCTCGGAGCTAAATTCGTGGACAGAATCAACTGGCCATTCCAACTTATGAAGGTGCCCAAATTGTTCGACAGCCGCCAAACCCCTCAACTTCAAAGTTGTTGTTCCCCCAGGAAAAAAAAAAATGGAGGTTCCGGACGGCTGAAGACCCTGGTCCTTATCAGTGGTAACAAGTGTCCCGATGCCAGTGTAGCTGGTTTTGGTTTGCCCGTGGAGCACCTTCAAGGGAACAGCACTGCGGTTAGAAGTGTGGCCTCCAGAGTCAGTCAGTGCTAGGCTCACAGCAGCTCCACGCCTCACTGACTGTGGTCTGGAGTCACTCAAAAGTGAGCCTTGCTTTTCTCATCTGAAAAATGGGTATTTTCACTGGAAGAGCTCCTATGGCTGTGATTTCAGTGAAGTAGGATGATGAAAGTAGCTGGCATACCATAACCACTGAAGAAAGGATAATTATCAGCGTCAAATTGTCCCACAGGATGGAAAGGACAGACACTAGTACCCCTACTACACAGATTCTGGTTTAGCAACTGGGGCTCTGGGACTTTTCTAGAATCCCATCATACAGGGCCAGAGCTAGCCATGAGATCTCCACTCTCCTGATTTACCATCAATATTCTTCCCACTCCGGTCTTCAGGCTGTTTGCTCTGTGGCTGCTCCCTATTCAGCCCAATCAGTAGGTATGTCCACACTAAAACCACTGCAGAGACTCAATGGGACAGCCCCAATTTGCTCCGTTGTCCCGCCATCGTGGATCTCCTGGGTCCACTGAGACTCGCACCTGCACCACAAAGCCATTCTCCCTCGCTATGAAGGGAAAGGGAGAGATTTGGTTGCACATCGCCTGAGAAGCCATCAAGGGGGCCCAGAGGTTTTCTCCCTGGAGCACGGAGAGGGGAGAAAGCTCACCTGACGCTTCAGAGCACTGCAGAGCCAGGCTGGTCCTGAAAACACAAGCCAGACACAAGCTGCGATCTAGAACCATTCCAGAACCGTTCTAGAACCCAAGCTAGCTCTTCAGTCAATACTAAGCTCTTGGCTCAAAAGCCAATTGCTTCCATGGGCATTCAATGAGGGGAACTCAATGCTCACCAAGACAGGGTGACAGGAGGACTTCCTTTCTCAAATGACCTCCCCTGTTAGCCTTGCACTGAGTCCTGCCCCACGCATAGTGCCCTGAATTGGAATTCAATCTGAATGGCATTTTGAAGGAATGAACACCATGTGAATGCTCGGTCCACACTGGCAGGCGATGGCAATCCGTCTCTTGAGGTTTACAGCACACAAATCCAGACACTACAATTTTGGTGGTCTACAAATGGGGGCTTCCAGGTTCTTTTGATTGTTTGCTCAAAAAGCATGGCTCAGGATGCCCTAAAAAATTCCAGGGAGCACACTATTCACTCAGTGGCCCTTTCCCAGAGGCTTAATCTTTGAGTGCCCCACCTGCCACACCTTGGATGTTTGCAAAATGCAGATTTGACACGTCCCTACATACCTCTCATGTTTGTTTGGCACCAGCTCGCGTTTAAATCTCACGAGCCTGTGCCCCACTCCTTCCCATGCCGCTCAGCCCACTTGCTCAGACATCATGGCAGCGGGACGTAGACCTCGCGGTGTCTGCACCCCAGCAGTTAAGAACCGCTACACACGGTCCATGGTAGGGGGCCACACGTCCCTCAGCTTTCACTCACAGAGCGCCGTGGCCCCAGAGACTGGCTCCCTGGATGGGGAACCCACGAGCGGGGCTTCGGGCGCAAGCAGCCAGCCCAGAAGTCGCCTCCTGGCTCTGGAGCTCCTGCATTTCCACAACCTGCTGCACCTGCTTCTCTACCGTTCTGTCAACCGGCTTTAGGTAACAAGCTTCCAGAGAAGAGTAGGAGCTCACAACCCCAGGAGCATGACTGCTCCTTGACGTATTTCCTTTCTTGGATTCATACTAGTACCAGCAGTAAAAACATTGAAGTGTGTGTGTGTGTGTGTGTGTGTACGTGTATATAAAGTGTCTAAAAATACATTCTTGAAGACCTGCAATTATTTCGGCAGGTGTAAATTCTACACGGTAAATGCTGTGTCGACAATGAAGTGTCATGCTAGCCAGAACTTTCCCTGGACTGCCCAAGGACTGAGGGGCCCTCCCTGCCAAAATCTCCCCTCCCGCAGGGTAATTCACTTGTCATTGTGTCTTCACAAGTGGGAAGGCTATCAAGAGGCAAGGGGGAAATTAAGAGGGAAGACACGTTGTCAAGGAGACAGAACTCTTCAAGAAGAACGAAGTCTTTTCGAAGTCTTACTGACCCACAATTTCCGCAAGGCAGGGATCTGGAGAATCCATTAGTCTAAATGTGTGCAAGGGAAGGCGCCTCGTTTGTCGGGAGGGAGGACTCTTTGCCTCTTAGCTTGTAGATACATGTTGGGTCAATTTCCACCCAATTTATTTTCATCCTAGTGTCCAATTTTGTGTGTTCTCTTAATTACTTTTCTTAAACTTGAGAAGTATTAGATTTCTCCCGATCTTGCCTAACTCACCATGGCGTCAGTCTTAGAAATGTGCAGATAGGAATACCCAAATAATGCTGTCACTTCTCAAAGTCAGACTGTATCACCTAGGGCCCCAGATGAAGGTGACGCGCTTCTTCAAAGCAGTGATACTTTGATATAAGGCTGTGAGAAGTAAAAACAAGAGGATGTGTTTACAAATGACTCACCACACAGCCAATCTGACGATATCCTCAGTCTAGAAGGATAGCGGGATGGACAGCAACTTTCTAACTCTGTCTCCACGAATTATGCCATTGTCCCATTTCCAAAATGAAATCAGCCCACGGTGTGTCAAACTCTGTCCCCTAACAATGAAGAGGGATCCCTGGGTATCCTGGGAGAGGCCATTTTTTTCTTCAACGTGACAGCTCAGAGTCTAACCTTGAAGCATTATGTGCTATAAATATGAGACACAGCTGTCCCGGGCACTGTAGGACTTTGGTGGCAGCATCCCCGGGCTCCACCTTCTAGATGCCAGGAGCATTGCCGCAACCCAAAACATCTCCAGTCCTTCCAGAATTCCCCTGGATGGGCGGTGGGGTGGGGGGCAGAATCCATTCCCTGCCCCCGCTGAGAGCCACAACCTCCAAATCAAAGCCTGGACCCCTCCCCCAGTGTTGTCCCCTTCAGGTGGCCATGGGGCTCTTCCCCACGTCTTGGCAGAAGGTGATTTTAGGAGGAAGAGGAGCTCCTACAGCGGGAAGCCGGCAGGCAGAGACCCGGGAGGGGGACAAGGCCAGGACGCAGGACTAATGGAAGGTCTGGAGCGTTGCACTGCCCACGGGGCCGCGTGCTCCTGGAACATCTGCAGCAGCCCATTTGCCTCCCGCCGCCCACGGCTGTGGCTCCTAGCGGGGCTTCTTCCTCCCATTTCACTCTGCCCCCTCTCAAGTTCAACAGCTTGGCCAGATCTGTGAGCTGATAAAACCTTTCACACTGAGAAGTTAATGGTGAAATCAGCTTAAAATGTCATTCCCTCAGGGTCTCCGCATCTTCAAGGGGACGGTGGGAGACCAGGGGTGACGTCATCCAAGGGTGTGCCGGGGAGAGATGGACAGCCAGCTGTCTGAGCGCTGGGAAACCAGGCACCTGCTCCACGGTGCTCGCTGACATCTGTGGTGTAAACACTCCCAGCATCGCTGAGGTCCCGCGACCGCCAGGAGGGCTCTGACCCAGGGCGGGAAGGGGCGTGGGGAGCGTATTACGCACGACTTCCACTATGGGCATCCAACCAGTCGGTGTAATCTCAAGAGCACAATCACGTATAGTATAATCGCTGGGAAGGGATGAGTTCTGATTACTTATGAACTTTGTTTTTAATACAACTTACCTAATGACACTTTACCGAATTTACTCCTCAGTGATGGCTGTGTTACACAACCCGCTCAGACGATTCCAGAACGGTTCACCCTTGGGCCCCGACAAGCCGGCGCAGTGGCTCCTGCACACCATTGCTCTGAGCCACAGAAATGAAGTTCGCAAACATCTGAAAGAGCTGCTGGGGCTGCTCCGCTCTGAATACTTCATCTCCATCCTCACAGCAACTGCGTTTTACAAGCAGGGGTAGTGAGGCACGAGGAGGTGGGGAGCCTGCCAATGTGCTCAGCGTTATTAGGTGGTGGGGCATGAATAGGAACCCAGGAAACCACGTGGTGAGTCCTACGGGGATTATCAGGGGTGGAGAGAATTTCCTGGAGCCCCTGCAGCTCTCTCAATGCAGAGATGATTCCACTCGGTTCTGCAGCTCTTGAGCAAACATTATTTCTTCTTCTGCACCCAGGCCCTGTTTGCACGCTCATCCATCCGTCCATCTGTCCCTATCCATCCTTCCTTCCATCCATCCTTCTTTCCATCCACCCATCCATCTTTCCATCCGTCCATCCATTCATCCATCCATCCAACCATCCATCCATCCCCATCCATCCTTCCACCCAACCATCTATCCATCCATCCATCTATCCATCCATCCATCCCCATCCATCCTTGCATCCAACCACCCATCCATCCATCCATCCATCTATCCATCCATCTATCCATCCATCCATCCATCCATCCATCCATCCCATCCATCCACTCACATACCCATATTATGCTGAGCTCCTGCTCTGCACAAGCTCTGTGCTATGTGATGAGGGGCCCCTTTGCCGAGAAATAAAGGGCCCTGTCTTCAGGATGTCAAAGGAAGCCACTGTGGGGAACTCAGGACTCTCCCGGGTGGCCCCATCTCCAGAGTCAGGGGAGTCCCAGAAGGAAGAGGACTCTGGACTTCTACAGGTGTGCATGGGGTGGGGCTTGAGCCTGAAGAAATGGATGGCTGAGAAAACAGTCCTCACCTGGGGCGAGGCCACCGTGAGCTCGGGGCTTCTGCTAAGGGTTCACAAGTACCCAGCTCGGGCTCATGTGCTCGAATGTCCACTCCCCCATGAGGAAATCAAGCTCCAACAAACCGAGCACCCTGTCCTAGTAACACAGCCAGCAAGCCAGGGTCCAGACCAGGAAGCCCTCCTCCTCTCTCTCTGGGTATACTGGACTGTTCCCAGCAGGTCTGGATGCAGAAGGTGAATGCCTCGTTGAAGGTCCGGGATGTCCCTGGTGAGGAGGCCAGATTTGGATTCTAGCTCCAGAATCAGACTGTCTGGGTGGGGGGTGGCATTGCCCCCACTGCCTGCACGACCTTGGGCCAGGGGTTGCACCAAGCCTCAGTCTCCCCATCTGCAGAAAGGGTACAGGAGGGTGCTCAAAGTCCTAACAAGGCTTCTAGGGGCTCATGCTGGAGAAGCCCTCAGCAGGGGGCACAGGGGCACTCTGCAAATGGCCCCAGCTCTTTGCTAGTGTCAGGACAGCAGACAGGCTAAGCATGGTGGCTCTAGAGCCAGCCAGACAGTCGCTGATGCCCTGGTACCATGCCTTCCATTGGTGCAACCCTGGGCAAGCTTCCGAACCTGCCTTGTGTCTGCATCTAATACAAGTCATTAGGGCTGTTGATAGGATTATGTGACCTTAATGTTGGACTCACAGCTGGCATCTGGCGAGCCCTGACTGCTGTCTGCTGCTGACGTGCTTGCTACCCCCGTGTTGCACGCCGCTCCTGGTTCTAGCAGTGGCACGTTTGAGCATCTGGGAGCCCAATGACGGCAGAACCAACCACACGCGATCTTGGTTCCACTGGTAATACATGGGTGCTCCCTCGATTCAGCCCCCCAGCTTCTCTTTATTAAACACCTACTATGTGCCCGGCACAATGCTGGGAGCTGGGAACAGTGATAAACCACACAGGCTCGGGGCGCAACCTCTCTGAGCCGACGGGAGGATCCCACACCCTTTCCACATAGCTGAATCCTCTCTGACACACTACTGTTCAACGATGATGCACGTGTTTGAACCATTCCTGGTCAAACAAGGTGAACTGAGTCTGCCACATGCTTAATTTCTCCCCCGGGCTCTGGCCCCATAAGGAATGGAATTCTGGAGGTTGTTCAAGGCCACGGTCGTCCTCCTGATTGGGACAATAAATCTGCACCCTAAATGACAACGTGGGGGATGCCTGGGAGTTCCCAAATGCAGCCCTCGTGAAACCCTGAAAGGAGACCGGTGTCCCCCTCGGGCCGGGCAGTCTGTGCATCCAGCAGGCCTAGCGCCTGAGCCAAAGGTGAGCCCTGCCCAGCTCCCCAGCCCCTTCCTCGCACCTGCCACTTGCCTGCACCTCCATGGTACTTGGCAGGGACATCTGATATAAATCCGTGAGCCATTTCAGATGTCTTGCCCAAGCCGAGGTGCTCATTACGGTCGATTTTAACCTAAGAAGAGAAGAGATCTAGATTCGGCAAGGGAAATACAGTTGCGGGAGCACGCATGTTTCAGACAGGCCGACTTCCGCTGTCTGCGAATGCTGCCAGAAAGGTCGAAAGGAGATTTTGTTCAGAGCGTTTCCCACAAGGGGTGACACCTGGCAGCATCTCCCCATCACCAAAAGAATCCTTTTCAAGCGTGAAGAACTGTGTTAAGCTCTTCCTACACGTTAGTTCTGTTTTTCTGACCTCTACACGAGAAGGATGTGATCATTATCCCATTGTTCCTGTCATGCAGACGGGGAGACTGAGGCACAGCTGGGTTCAGAAACTTGCTCAAGGTCGCACCGTGAGTACATTAGCAAAGCTGGGGCTTGTCCCAGCAAGCCTGGTTCCCAACGCGATGCTCTTAGCCAGGGGTCAGCAAACGTTCCCTGTAAAGGGCCAGATGGTGAGTATGTGAAGTTTCCCGGCCATACGGTCTCTGCCGCAAGGACTCAGCTTGGCCCTGGGAGCGCAAAGGCGTTCATAACCCATACGTGACAAACGAGCATGGCTGAGCGCCAACAAAATCTGACGCATGGACACTGAAATTTGAATTCATACATTCTCACTTGTCACAGAATATTTCCTTCTTCCAATTTGTTTTCATCACTTAGAAATGTAAACACCACTCTGAGCTCACAGGCTGTACAAAAAAACAAAAACAAAACCAAAACCCAGGTGGCAGGCCAGATCCGGCCAGGGGACCACAGTTTGCCAACCCCTACTCTTAGCCAATATGCTAAGCCACCTGTATCGAGACACTGGATGATTTGGATTTGCTCGTAGGACATTGTCATAGGTCAGCATTTATGCCATCTCTCTCTTAACTTTTTATTAGGAAGATTCACACACGCACACAACAGTGGGGAGAATGGTGGGCTAGGTCCCCACCATCCACATCACCCAGCTATCGTGGTCCCCATTGTGAGATCTCGTAATACAAGCCGCAGGTGCTGGGTGGGGGGGCTTAGATGAGTAGGTGCACGTGAGTCCTTGCTGAGTCCGATGGGTGTGCAAATAATTTAGGAGACTCCTATGCCCTTGCCTTGACATTGCAATTTAGAGGCAAGAGCCCTACTGGAGTGTGTGGAGGCTGGGGCATTGTGTTACCACCCTCTGGCGAGCTACAAGGTGGCACCCAGGTCATCCTGAATGAGTCAGAAGCTGGAGATGAGTGGGAAGCAGGGGCGCCTGGCTGGCTTGGTCTGTGGAGCATAAGACTCTTGATCTCGGGGTGACAGGTTCGAGCCCCACCCTGGGTGTAGAGATTACTTAGAAGGATAGTGACATTTTTCAGTGCTCTTTGGGCCAATGCACAGGAAGGAATTCTTCTCTGAAAGATGGTCACCTGCCTTTTTACTCCTGTGCTGAGCCTCACTGGCCTCCTCAAGTTAAAAGGAGTGGAAGTAAGTCTTTGCTAGTTTGCCACACAATTTATTCCCTTTAAGAACCATAAGTGCTTAGAGATTGGGAAAAAAAAAAAAACAATCAGTGTTTTTCAATAAACAGCTGATGCCTAAATTGAGGTTGGAAATGCTGTTGTAATCATCCCGAACGAGCCTTCATTAAGCATCTATCCACATGTGCTACTGCGTGTGGGCTTTAGAGGGAATGATGCACTGACCTACTTTTCTCCGAGAGAGATGCTTCCCCTGTTTGGGTTTTGGTAGAATCTGCAAACTGAAACAACTTTGAAAATAAGTCCTCATAAGCCCAGAGACTTCTGCCTGTAGCAGCGAGAAGCTGGAAGACCAGGCAAGACAGTATCTTAGCCTGGGTGCGCCATCATTTCCGTCCCTGGATAAAACTGACCGGATGCTGGGGACGCACAGTCACACTTCAATGTCCACCACAGGTGACCGAGACCGGCTTCCTGTCTAGGACCTCCTTCCACCCGGCAGGGTAGCAGGTATCACACACGACTTGCCCCGAGTCTGTACCCCTTCTTGTAGCCCCGACATGCAAGGTGCGGCATCTGTCCCACGAGTGAGCGGGGACTGTCCTCTTCCCCACCCCTCATCTCTGAGCTCAGCCACACACTTCCATTAACTAAGAGAAGAAGGTGGGAAAGATGGTGTGCGGGGCCCAAGAGACCATGGGTTGTTGCATGCTGCTGTTACCATGATAAGGACCTTCCCAAGCTAGCATGATGGCACCAGGGGACAGTTGAGATTTACAGGGCAGGGTGTATCTTCCCCACTGGTGCACAGGTGAGGCTGGCAAAGATTAGTAGTGCCATTAGCAGAACGCCCAGCCCAGGAACCTTCACAGCAGAGAACGTTGCTTTAGGACACGGAATTTCTTTTGGGGAGGGGTCGTTTGTTACGCAGCCGTAGCTAACTGATACAGTTCAAGTGAAACGTCGGCAGACTGTAAGCAGGAAGCTAATTTTGCTGGGGACAATAATTGCATTGCAAAATATTTTATATGCAAATATATATATATATATAGAGAGAGAGAGAGACAGAGAGAGAGAGAATGGGTCACAGGGAAATTATTATTTAAAAAATTTTTATTTAAATTCAATTAGCCAACATATAGTTTATCATTAGTTTCTGATGTAGTGTTCAGTAATTTATCAGTTGCGTTTAACACGCCGTGCTATATATTTGAAATCGAAGCTAATGTGAAGCTTTATTTTACGTACAGGTTTGGCTTCTCAGGATTTATGTGGATAACTGAAACTCTGTCCCATAGATTGTGGGGAAGTACAATAAAACTGCTTACTTAGGGGGTGTAGTTGGCAAATGCAACTATCAAATGTTCCTCAATGCTTTTATCGGAAGAGCTGTCGGCGGGGCCTCCCTCCCACAGCCTGGGAGTTCGGGGGGGGGGGCACAGATACTTTTTATAAAGCTCCTGAACTGACCGAGCAAGGCGGCTAAGGCAGAGACCCCCGGACCACCTGAAACTAACATCGAAGGAGTTCAAGTGTGTGAAGGAATTTTAGCCAATTTCGTGGGTTTTTGCCCCAACACTAAGTGGGCCTCACAGTCACTGTCAGTATCAGAGAAGACAGGAGGTTTTCCCGACAGACTTTATGACGTAGACAGAAAATGCTCTGCTTCCAGGCTGGAGGCAGCGGCAAGCCCCTCGAGCAATGTTTTCTTCATGCTTTCTCTCTTGGGAAAGTCCCCCAGAGTCATCAAGCCTCTCTCTGTGGCCTGGCTTCCACTCCGCCTGTACACATGTGGAGACGTGAGGATACCTCCCCGCCTGCTCCCTCTCTCTGGGCCGCCACGTGCGCCTGCAATCCCTTCCAAAAATTGCAGGGAATGATACCCGGCCCCAGGAATGCTGAATCCGTATCTCGTGGGAACAGACAACACACTTTGCTGTTTCAGTTCCAAGTAGATTAATCAAGAGAGCCTTTTCTGGGGGCCCTCTGCCGGTCACAGGTAACTCAGCGAAGAAGCCCGGGCTTATCA
Source organism: Ursus americanus (assembly GCF_024610735.1). Classification (NCBI taxonomy): domain Eukaryota; kingdom Metazoa; phylum Chordata; class Mammalia; order Carnivora; family Ursidae; genus Ursus; species Ursus americanus. Next base: position 22,430,334 of record NC_142156.1, on the reverse strand, counting down.
GGGACCAGCTCGAAAGGTGAGCCTGCCCTTTGCTGGCTGCCAAGAAGGAGGCGGGCGCTCCATGGCTACCTCGCACCCTGTGGTCTAGACGGTGGGTTGATTTATCTCCTGGATAAAGTCAAAGAGCAAAAGTCATGGGGGGGGGGGCGGGCAGGTGTTTCTGCATGGTCCTGAGTCACCCGAATGGTGTAGACGTGAGCAGGAAAGGGAGCCGCCTACCTCCCAGATTGATGCCAACGTGGTCGCTGGCCAGCACTGGGACCCTGGGCAGTCAGGAGAATGGGGGACACGGGACCCACCCCATCTGGAAATACGGGAGGGCCTCAGTGAGGCGCATACGCAAGCCATGCCTGTGCTCCCTCTGCGTTCGTTCTGCACCTTGTCATTGCTCAGCAGATGCTAGTTACAAAATAAATACTGGAAAGAGCTGCAAACACGTAAATGAAAAAAAAACACAGGATTTGACCCTTTTCCTCCACATTTTGTGACCTGCTGGATAAAGCAGTCTTCAGTATAATCATAAGTCTGAATAATTTTTTTATGGACATACACTCCATCACTCACCATCTTAAAGCGTATTCAGTGTGCATGACTGTGTTCAGAGAGTTGTGCAATCCTCACCGCCATCTCATTTCAGAACATTCTCATCACCCCGAAAGGTAACCTCGTCCCCATCAGTGGGCCCACCCCACCCCACTTCCCAGCACCAGCACCCTCTCAACAACTTTCTGTAGATTTGACTGTTCTAGACATTTTGCATAATGGGATTATGTATAAATGGGATGGAAATAAATTCAGTATGTGGCCTTTGGTGTGGAAGCCTGAGCTATTTTTATTAGAAAAAAAAAAAAAGAAGAAAAAGCAGGTGAACTTGCTCGATGCCTGAGAAACGGTGTGTGGGGTGGGAGGGGACTGCTGGGATTGACCAGCTGCCCCTGTCTCCTGGCTGTGTTACCTGCTCCCTCCACCTGCCGGCTGCGCCCGGCATCCTGCGAAGGGCCACATGGCACCGAAGCCCTGCCATGTGCTCTCCCCTGCTGCTCAACAGATTTGTTGCCCACCGGCCCCGCCCAGCCCCTTCTGCGGCCTCACCCCTGCCCTCCTGCGCTCTGAAGGGAGCGCGCTGCCCAGAGCGCAGACCTTTCCCCGCTGCAGAGCACGTCTGATCATCGGTCACTCCCAGAAACACCGAGGCACAGGTGAGCCCCATGACTTACGGCCAAGCGGCTGTTTTTAAGAAAGGGGCAGATGATTTCAGAGACGTCCTATTGGGCACCAATTTGTGTACCTTGCCGCCGTGCCGTTTTCAGCAGACCGTGCTCAGAGGAGAGACCGAGTCCTAATTCCAGAATTCCTGGCAAGCACGAGGGATTGCACGGAGTGTCCCAGACAGGCTGTACTGTAACTTCCCTCCTGAGATGTCAGGATTTTCGCCACTTCGGTGAGCATTCTCATCGGGCATTCTAATCGCTATGACGCATATCAAAATATTACCTCTGTTGCCGCTGTAATCTTACTTAAGAACACGTGTTTGGGGGCACCTGGGTGGCTCAGTCGTTAAGAGTCTGCCTTCGGCTCAGGGCGTGATCCCAGAGTCCTGGGATCGAGCCCCACATCAGGCTCCTCCGCTGGGAGCCTGCTTCTTCCTCTCCCACTCCCCCTGCCTGTGTTCCCTCTCATGCTGGCTGTCTCTCTCTCTCTAATTGTCAAATAAATAAATTAAATCTTAAAAAAAAATAAAAAAGAACATGTGTTTGAACTTCACAAGTGTTGTTCTGCTCCTCTCTGCAAAATAAACGGGTCTGTTGGAGGTGTGCTGTCTGGCAGTCGGCGGAACGATTCGACGGACAAGGACATCCTCAGTGGGATGCTTTTCTGGAGGGTCACGGTGTAAGCCAAAGGAAGCCAGGCTTTTAAGCAACAACTGAGAGAGTTGAAGGCAGACCTTGGAACAGAGACCTCCAGCAAACTGGGAGCCCAGAGTCAATGTGACTTCCCTCCTAAAGAAGATGGATTAGACCAGTGGTTCTCAAAGTGGGGTCCCTGGAGCATCAGCATCACCTGGGAAGGTCATAACAATGCCAAATCTCAGGTCCCATCCTAGACTTGCCACATCATACCCTCTGGAGCAGGACCTAGTAATCCCAGTTTTAACTTTGAGTGGGTTAAGCCTTTCAGGAGATGCTGATCCCCGGCCAAGTCTAAAAATCCTTGCTCTACAGTTTTATAGCAGAATGAGCCATCAATGCAAAGAATTAGTGAAACGATCGGAGACAACTGTCAAGGAGGTTGTTATCAATAGCATCACTGATTTTCAGGATGGCACGGCGTGTAGTGGGTTGACTGGTGACCCCCAAAGATATGTCCACATCCCAGAAACTGTGTAGGTGACTTTATTTGGAAGAAGTGTCTTGGCAGATGTAATTACATTAAGGATCCCAAGATGAGATCATCCTGGCTTGTCCAGGTGAGCCCTGTATCCATCAGCAACTGTCCTTTAAGAGACACACGGAGGAGAGACAAGGGGAGGATGGGGATGCCGTTTGACAGGGAGGCACAGATCGGGGGGGTCGGAGGGAAGGAACCACAAGCCAAGGAAAACCTGAAATGGCCAGAAGCTGCAAGAGGCAAAGACCAGGTTTTCCAGGGTGCACCACCTTTGCCCAGAGCTGGATTTCAGGCTTCTAGCCCCCAGAACTGTGGGAGAGCCAATTTCTGTTGTTGTAAGTTACACGGTCAAGGTCATTTGTCATGGCAGCTCTCAGGAGCTAACACTTGGCCTGACCTTGTGCGTAACAGAGAGTCCCAGACACATGACCCTCAAGAAAGGCTACGCCGTGAGGCACCGTTGCATAACGAAAGGATGTAGGGTGAGAAAAACTGTTTTCAAGGTCATGTATTCAAGGGAGCTTTGCACACCTGCTCTTAGATGAATTAAAGCAGCTATAGACACTGTCTGTGCCCCCCCCATGCATATGTTGAAACCTAAGCCAATGTACTGATTACACTTGAGGGGGGCCTCTGGGGGGTAATGAGGTCTGGAGGGTAGAGCCCACATGCATGGGATTAGCGCCCTTATGAAGCATTCTGTCCTTCCAACACATGACGATACAGAGAAGAACCGGGATGCGGGGCTCACCAGACATTGACTCTGTGGGCTCCTTGATCTTGGACTTCCAGCCTCCAGCGCTGTGAGGAATTAACGTTGTTGTTTAGGCCCCCCACCCATGGTATTCTGCAGCACAAACGGACTAAAACAAAGTTCAAAGCTGACCCTTCGATGCTTGCGGTCCTCTGCCCCTGTTCAGCTCACCAGCCACGTGTCAGTCACAGCCTTGCCTAATTTCAATACGGACAATCATTCCTGCTTAAAAGTCACAGCATGGCCGTGGTGCTAATCACTGACACACGGAGGCCGTTGTAAGGAGGACCTGCCTTGACATCATCAAAGTTCCCGTCGGCCGCTCCTCTGCACCAGCGTTCTCCCAGACATGGGGGAGGAGCTCTCGACGGTGGCCCTTCCCAAGCCTTGTGACATGAACACGTATCGGATAGAAGGTAGGGGACTTGAACCTGCAGTTCCCTGCGGACCCCTTCGCAATGGCCTGCTAGGCTTTGGCAAGTCCGGGAACAGAGAACCCTGGTTTCCTTTGACTAACCTACTATTTTCCAAACTTGGGTGGCTGCAGGACCTTTCTTCCCAAGAATGCCAGCATCCCACAGAGCTCAAGCGTTATCTGCAGCTCAAACAGGGCAAAGGTGGGCAGACCGGACAGCTCATCATCGCCCAAGCAGGTACATGGGGCCACCCACAGGCTTTTCATCGTGTATTCTCCCCCAGCACCAAATTCCAACCTCCACACCAGTGTCCCGCATCAGCCCAGAAGCTTGTTAGAAGCACGGAGTCCCGAGCTCCTCCTGGACAGTCCACATGGGGGGGGGGAGGGCTGGGCACGCCAGCACCCCCCCAGCAGACACATGTGCAAATCTCTAAGGAAATGCAGGGGCCGGTGAAGGATGGGTATTCATCAGCGTTACCCCCAAAACCACCCCCAGCCTGTAACTATATCGAGTGTTTGCTTTTCAGGGCACTCAGGATGCTGCTTTCCACAGCCAAGCAAACATTTCCGAAATGTCCTAATTCGGCGATACCAGAAATCGGACTTCAAAGGGTCCTCCTTGACTTCAGCTGCCATGTAATTCACGTGGGCTGACGAACACTCGTCGGGCGCCTCCTCCCGCTCAACACCATCCGAGCACGTTTCCCTGTCACTTCATTCCATCCTCAACCCAGCCCATCGGGTAAGCACGAACGTTCTCGTTCTACAGACGAGAGGCTGACACACACAAAGGTCGAGAGCTAGACCAAGGTCACACAGCCGGGAAGTGTCGGACTCGGGGCTGCGAGCCAGGCAATGTCGCCCCGGGATCTGTGCATGCAAACCCATGCTATGCACCACCACCTCTCTCTTGCAACTCCCCTCACCTTTTAAATCTGTGTGCAAAAGATAACTTTCAAAACTCTTATCTTAGGTATCGATTTCTCTTCTTTATAGCTGTGCCCGGGGCAGAAGTAGGGCTTAGCACCCCCTCCCATTTGTTCAGAAGACAGGAGATGGAGGAAATTGCAGCCAGGATCAGGATCCACCCTGCAAGCTACAACCGGGGGCAGTCTGCACTTCCAAATCCCCAAATTCATGCCCTGGTATCTTGGCTGAAGGGACTGAACACAGGAAATACAGCATGAGGGGAAACAGCAGTCAGAGTTTAAAGCAGGACTTCTCAACAGGGGGCCAATTCATCCCCCCCCCCCCGGGACTTTGCAATGTCTGGAGACACTGCTGGTTATCTCCACACTGTCCACTGGGGTTCGGGGTGCTTCCGGCACTTAGTGGATAGAAGCCACCAATCCCGCTAAGCACGGTGTGAGTCACAGGACGGTCCCCGCCGCAAAGAAGCACACGGTTCAACATGTCAAGAGGTGGAGAAGCCCCCGTTTAAAGACTGCCCGCAACATGGTCTGTTGCGGAAAAATGTTAAGTGGGGAAAAGATACACAGTTGCAGTTAGAGAGTGACAAGCCACGGCCGCTGACAATTCTTGTAAATGAGGTTTTCTTGGAACACAGCGCTCATTTGTTTATGCCGTGTGTGCGGATGGCGGCCTTGCGACAGAGACCTTCTGGCCTGCAAAGATAAAAGGATTTGCCCACTGTCCCTTTAAGAAAAATTTTGCCCCCCAGGTTGAAGGGGCCCATCAGAATTTGAACACACTGCCCTGCATAGTCAATTCAATCTAAGAGAATCCGTGGTTCCTCCCGAGATGTGCTCCGCTGGGCGTGGCTCAGGTGTCCACGCCTTCCCTGTGGCTCTTCGGTCTGTGGTCATTGCTAGTTTTATTTAGTAAGTGGATTATCCCCTCACACCCATCCCTCCCTGCTCTGCGTATTTTCCTTCCAAATTAGCAACTGTTGGAAAACCAGCCAAGACCAGGAGGGAACGGAGAAGCAGGTGATTAACGAGCCATTGGAAGATCCTTTCGCCACTGTCTGAGCTAAAGAACCAACGAGAAATCAATTACGCGTCGCAGAAGCTGGTCCTGGGAATTACAGGGAGTTCAGACACACGCCTCTCTGCAGTCAGAGTTCACCAGTTTGAAATGATCCGTCCCAACGGCCAGGACAGAGTGGTGAGTCAGCAGGCCACTCTCTCTCCCTCCCCACCCCCCCACCTTGGTGGGTGACCCTCCCTCCTCGGTCGCCCGGCAAAAACGAAGCGAGTGGCCAGCAGCCAATCTGGCCTCCTGCCCATGCACACTCCACAACGGCTTTTGAGGGGCCGGTCCGCTTAGAACATGCACCTTTTCAGATCAGGATTTGTCAAACCGCAAGCCGTTCTGGGTTTGAAGTCAGTTTCGTGGGTGTCGAGCAGCCTTTTATAAGCAGTGAAGGGGAGCAGGTGGGAACGTATCGGGTTGTCACACAAAGCAAAAGTAAATATTGTCTTGCGAAACTTTGTTTCCGATGTGAATATGCGTGTATGTGCGTGTAACGTGCACGTGTGGGATGCATACGTGTGCACGCACATACATGCACAGTTGGTCTGACATACAAATACACGTATCCGTACCTGAAATATATTTGTGTGCAGACACAAAACCATAAGACATACGGGAACCATGTCATACAATATCCACTCCCGCGTGAATCTGTGCTCTAAATCACAGGGCAACACGTTTCTGTGTATAGGAAAAAATGGCTGAGAAACCCTGCTGTAATCGGGGGTACTAGAGCTCCTTTATATACGGTGGAAGCTGCTGGGACAGAATGAAGATGTCAGACAGAAATATTTCGTACCCTTGAGTTATGAAACCAGAGTCAGCAAATCCTTTGCTTCCCCTAAGAGTCTGATCTAGCTTCAATTAAGAGGGCGTGTTTGCCTACAAGGGACGAGTTTAATTCTTTGCGTTTCTCAGACCAAAGAAACCAAAGTATTAAAGAGCTAGAAAAAAGCCTGGGGAAAATAATATCTAACAATTTCCACACTTCGCCTTTTGAGTATTTTTATGATTTTTTTAGAACCATAACTCACGCTCTGTTATTTAATATTTTCGCTGACGTTTACGTTTTATCCTCATCAAGAATACCTAAGCCATTCCGGGTTTTTATGTAATATTTTTTTTCCTAATGCACCTATAACCAAACACATAATTCATCAATAAAAATGTTTACATGCCACCTAAGATTGGTGGGACACTTGCCACGTTTTGGGCTGTCTTGACCTTGCCTGACTGGCCCCATCTATTCTCCCCCAGGACTGGCAGAATGATCCTTTTAAAATGCAAATGTGATCCCTCCTGTGCTCAGTGGCTTCCCTGTGCTCTTAGGAGAAGGTCCAAGCCCCCACCCACCCTGCTCCTGCCTCGGTGGGGCCCCTCAGAGGGCTTCAGGCAGTGCCTCTACGTGGCCCTCACCCTTGTCACACCCAAGGTAGTTCTGTCTGGACCGCTCTCTTGATGCACAGCGAATGCCCCCATCCTGCCCAGCAAGCGTGCCCTCGAACAGGTGTACCAACTCCTGTCCACCTTCAGCACTGACCATGACCACATCTTCCTCAGAGGCTTCCCCGCCCTGCTCCAGCTCCCTGCGCAGCCAGAGCCTCCCCCTTCCACCCGAGCAACACCTTGCACAGTTCCCTTTGCACACCGCATCACAGACGGTGCTCACGTACTTGGGGGCCCGGCAGACCCATGCCTCTGTCCTCCACTGTCCGCGAGGAGCTGGTTCCTGCCCTCCCATCGCACGTTTGCGGAATGAATGACCAGACCGACAGATGGATGGAGAGATGCCCGTGTGCACCTTGCAGCTGAAGAAACGGCGGCTGCAGAATGCGGGGGTCGTGATGTCAGAACCCACCGTGGCACCCCTTATCCTACTCTCTCGCCACGCCCACTTGACTGCGGAAACCTAAAATGTTTTCAGCCACATAATCCAGGAACGTATTCCAAATCAGCCCCAGGCCAGCGCTGGGGAGGTCCTCGTGTCCTCTATCAGTACAGCCGTGTCAGGGGCCCAAATCCGGACCTGACCACTGCTGCTGGGAGGTTTGGAGGCCGGCTCGGAGCAGATTAGCTCCAGTTCAGGGAATAGCGACAATGGGAAGGAAAGGGAAGGAAAACAAAACTTAGCTCAATTGGCTCACAGTCATCTGCAACAATCAGCCTCTGATTAGCCCCCTCGTTAAAATATAAACTAATTTAATTCAATCATTTAAGCAATAGCCCAAGCCAGCACAGCCATTATCATCAGAAACTCCAGAACGTTCACTCTCTGCAAGACATGACAATTTGGCGTTTTTATTAAGAATATGAATTTCCTGCTGGTGTGCAGAAGAAAATCTCTGGCAGCTGCTGCCCTCCCATTGTCTCCGCAAGCCAAGATCATCTTTTTTAATTTCCCGAACAAAGCGATTAGGGAAGAAACCACCCAAACACACCCGGAGTTTGAGATGAGAGTGCATATAAATAGTTCATGAGAAGGATTTTCCGTCCAAACCGGCAGTGCGTGTGATGCTGGTAAACCTCACGCGGCACCCCCCCCCCCAGGGCCTGGAGGCGGCGGAGGGCAGCGGGGACAGGGGACAACTCGACCTCTCCTACTTGGGCACCCAGACCTCGGGGTCTCTGCACGACTTCGTCCTTCCCGTGCAACCCACCTCCTTCTTCACTGTGTTGAGCTCCCATGCACCCACGTGAATCCACACCTCCGTCCTCAGCTCTCTGGGAGACGTCTGTGGTCCCGCACTCAGCGGAGGGTCAGAGCTCCCCAGCCCCAACACCCACGGGTAACACGGGGAGGTGTCGCTGTCCAGGTGGGAGGAAATCAGGTCCCGGAGGCAGGATCCGGCTCCCCCGACACCGGCTCCGGGAGACCCCAAGGACATTCCGCATCTCTACACGTGTACAGAGCCCCGAATTTTCAAACGAAAAGTTCAAGTGTTGGCAAGGAGATTAGTGAGGCAGAGACTTTAGACAGGCTCGACCAAACAAGTTTGCAGAATAACCGGAGCCGCAGTGGCCGTCTTCCCTCCCCCCACCGTAGGAGCTTGCTTACACAATGGTTCGGTTCGGGGCACATGGACCCTCGAGCCCATGGCTGGCAGAGGGAAGTCACCTTGTCTCTTCTGTTTCTCTGATGGTCTCTCCGCGTGTGATCCGTGATTCTCCATTTGACCCGAGGAATCTCTGCCTCCTTTCTGGGCTCTTTTCCCACTGGAAACCGCACTGCCCTGTCCTGCCCTGTCTTTATTTTAAATGTTGGTATTTTGTTTATTATGGACTTTTGTTTTTTTGCATTGCTTTCAGTTTTTAAAAAACTGCATGAAAACATTACCTTTATTATTGAGATTTTTGGAGGCCCCTTAAGTTTTGGGCCTGGCCCAGCTCCTGAGATGGGCCCTCCCTTCTCCGTGGCAGTCTCTTGTCCATGGACACACCTTGTCCGGGCTCACCTTCTCGGGGCCCTGCTGAGCAGGGGCCGGAAGCCAGCTGGAGGACACACCGCGTCCTGCGGTCCCACTGGCTGATAGACGCGTCGTGCATTCTGCTGGGTTTTGTGCCTTGACAAAGGGCATGGTCAGTGGGGCCGCTGGGGGTACTGTTTTGGCCAGAGGCACCTTTCCAACCCTCACACCACGCCAGAGTGGAACCGTCCTCCGCGGCTGACGAGGCCAGCCCGCATCAGGGCGTGATCACACAGAAAGCCCCAAACAGTCGTGGGCGATGAGCCTGTGAGGCCAGACGCTGTGCGGGTCTCAGGCTGACGGGGCCCCCGGCGTCCCTCAGGTATCGAGTCCTTGCAAGCACGTGTTGTGTGGACAAGCCAGTGGAGAATGATCGGGACCATGCACAGTACATAGGTGTGGGGTCTCATTCCTGGGGGTTCTAAGCAGGGGCCTGGGTGGGAGAGAGGGAACGCATCGGCGCTGCACAGGCATGGCCGGTATTGGTGACGCACGACTGAGAAGGCGAACAGAGGCCTGGGGGGGCTGGAAGGTCCCCATGCCCCTGTCTTCCTCCTCCCTCCTCTTCCTTCTCCTCCCTCCCCTCGGCCCCCTGCATTGGAGTCTGGGAAATGACACTTCTCGGCTTACACCTCACTGGCACCTGCACCCCCCCTTGGCTCCCCCCAGTGCTGCCTGGGGCCCCTCCCAGCTCTGCGGTTGCTGTCCCTGTGCTCCATTTCCTGACGCCCTGAGAGAGACCGTGAAGGGTCTGGTCCAGTGGGCTGCACTCCAGGGGCGGGCAGGCTCTCGCTGTGCACGCAGGTGGCCCCACGGGCTGTGGGCAGGGCTGAGCGTGGGGCTTGCAGGGGAGACAGCCTCGCCCAAGATAACTGAGTACTGTTCAGGGCCCTTTCCTTGCCTGTTGACCACCTGTCTCAGCCAGGGGAACGCCAGCTGTTGGAACCAGTGGCACATACATCAAGGTTGCCGAACACAATACGGGGGTGCTTACGCTCACATCACAGTCCAAGGCAGGCCCGTGCTTGAAGGGGAGTTGCTTGCACGTGGTCATTCAGAGACCCAGGCCTCTGCCTTCCTGGAGCGCGCCCAACCCCCCCCACAGCCCCAGTGTCCCCTGTATGCAGCTGGCGGGTCAGGAAAGAGAGGGGATGCACACAGCCTGAGGCTGGAGACGACGCATGCCTGGTCCATGCCCCCTCGCTGCCCAGGGAGCCCTTCTGGGGACAGCTTCATGTCAAGGAAACGGAAGCTTGGATTTTCGGTAAACCTCCTTCTGGCATCATTGTAGAAGCTGAGAGGAAGGGGTGCTCATTTCTCCTGCTTCTGTGGCCGGCAGACAAGGACATGCCATACAGCTGGGGTTGGTCACCTGCCACTGGAAGTCTCCAGAACATCTCCAGGCTATCTTCTGATAGGAGGCGATGTCATGGCTGATGCTGGCAAGCCTCCGTCCTCCTGCCTGAGATCAGCCGGCTTCCCACAGCAGCCGTCTGCAGGCACCGCACACACTGACCCACAGCCTCGACACAGAGGAGCCATGCAGCATGGGCTGCCACCTCCCCACGTAGCGTGCTTCGAGAAAAAGATCCCACCACCTGCCGGAACCGCTCTCGTTTGGGTGGTTCGGTACGTGTGGCCGACAGTATTCCCGACGGATGCATCCAAGCCAGGACAGCCAGTCCCCTTCCTCCTCCTCCGACACAAATACCACTAGACCCTCATCAAGTTTACGAACGACTGCTTTCTTCGGCCGATGCACACATCACAGGCCCTTGGACATTTCCGTGCACAACTATGCATTCAGGAACTTGTATAAGTTCCTAGACGAATGAAAGGGAAAAAAACAAAGTGAGAAGAAATGGAGGGATCGAGGTCCGGCTTTCCTTCAGCAGGAGCGCTCCGCAGCACGGCCGGGCCCCGTCACATTTCCACCTTCATAAAAGCTCTGCTCTACGTAAGTGTTCAGCTCATACACGTCACCGGACCAACCACTCTGGGGAAACCAGGAGAAACGCACTGGACCCGCAAGGGAAAACAGCAAATAATCAAACAGGGAGATCATCATTCCACTTGCTTCTCCAGGGGTCACTCGGTTGTGTCTCGTAAGTTGTCCTTTCCCCTTCGTCAGATCTGCTGGGGTCATCCCCGCGAAGGAATGCTTTACCATGCTGACACGCGTCGCCCAGTTCTGGGATTCTGCAATACGGAGAGTTCTCGGGCCCCCGCTGAATGAGGGACTTCGTTTCAGATGCTCCGTGACTCTGTGAAAGCACTCACCTGCCCACCTACTGTGTGCCAGCCACTGTGTGCATGGCTGGGCAGGAAGATGGACAGGAGTCGGTCTCTGCCCGCTGGACATCACACGGTGGGGGAGACTCACAGACTCACGGTGCCCAGGGAGGACACTGTACAAAGTCATGGGCTGAATCCCTGGGGGTCCCATCGAGAGGGCAGCCCACATGGGGCGGAAAGCCTTTGGAGAGTCTGCACAAGGCCGCTGACACGTTCTGATTCATGTTGTAGGAGAGTCTCCCTGGCTGCTGCGAGGATGATAGCTTACAGACTGGAGCTGAAGCCGTGGAAATAAAAGGGGAGAAATCCAGCATGACTCGTGGACTTGGGGTGCAAGCAACTGGGTGAACAGTGGTGCATTTGCTCCATCAGCGGAACGGAGATGGAGAACGCAGGATGCGCTGCTGTAGTTTTCTCTTCTGGGGTGCAGGTGGCAGCGGGAGCCCGTGGGCAATGTCTGTGTGGTTTGAGGTCAACGGAACAGTAGATACCCAAATGGACACATCGAAGGTGAGGCTGGATTTGCAAGCTCCGAAATCCCCTCTGCATGATGGACACAGTACACACTCACCACTGAGCCCTGCCCACTTTTTCAGTCTTCTTTGCACACCCAGCCACAATTATCTTTCTGTGTGTGGAATATGCCAAGTTGTTCCTACCCTGGAGCCTTTGCTCTGGCTGTTCTCACCAGCTGGTGCACCCACCCCCTGGTCTTCACCTAGCCAGATCTCTCCTGTTATCCACATGCTTGCTGGAAGGTCATCTGCTCAGGAAGAATGCCCCTGACAACCCGATCAAAGCCAACCCCTCTCACCATCCTGCTTTCTTTTCTTCAAAACACTGACTGGTATCTGAAATTGTCATGTCTGATTAATTTACGTACTTCTCATACCGGTCCTGCTGCTGGAATGCAAGCTCCAGGGAGACAGGATTCACAACTGGGGTGTCAGAGCATCTAACACACAGTAGGTGTTCAATAAATCTGTCCTGAATAATGGGAAGTCTCATGTAATTGTCACAGACACGTTTCTGGATTTAATTCTGCTCTTGTAAACACAGAAGCAAAGGGGGAAACGATGTATTCCTAGGGCTCCAAGTAGATTAGACTGCAGAGCAAAGAAGGCTCCCACCGGCTGCTGAGCACACAGCTGGAGCCAGATGCTCGAGCCCAGGCCATGACTGCCCTTTGACGGCGCACTTGAGAGGTAGCAGAAATCTCCCGGGTACAGAGGGAAGTGTCATCCAAACAGCACAGAACTCTCTAACTCAAAAGCCTTTTTATGAGTGGCTCGTAGGCCAGAAACTATCCCTGGAGAATGCAGCTCAGAAATAGGAGCCTTGGGAAGTGAACCAAGCAAAAGTGGAGCTACTTTTAGGGGCTTCAATGGGGGAAGGCAGGCCACCAGCACATCCATCGCCTTTGAATGAATTACACAAAAGAGTTTCCTCTGGGCAGACACAAGCCCACGGGCTCCTGGCTTGGTGAGCATTTCAGTCCCCATCATCCCTTCAGCTTAGCCCACTTGAGCAGTGAACAACCTGTGCAACTGTGCACCGCAGGCCTGGGAAGCGAGGCGGGAGCTCCCTGAAATGAGAAGCAGTGAAAACTCTGCTTCGCTTTTCTTGGGGTCTCAATTAACAGTCTTCAAGCCAAATCATCTCCCAGACCTCTTTCTTTCTTTTTCTTTCTTTGGGGAGGGGGTGACCTATATAGAGTTTTTAAATAACTCAAAGTGTTTTACAACGGGACAGGCACTCACTGATCAATTGTCTGTAGATCCTGCCACCCCTCTTTGTTAACCAGCTCTTCCCAGTGCGCACCCCTAGCTCCCTGTCTGGTCTCCCGTGGCTCCTGAATGCAGAGAATCAGAACATGGAGGGAAGGAGTGGAGAATGCCAATTGCCTCTTTCCCCCCTTCTAATTAACAGCTGCCAGGAGCAAACTTTCTGAGGTAAAACTTTCACACAGAGAAGATAAATGGTTTTTTAATTTGGGTCACAGACAAGGTTACCAATAGAACTATGTTATTGTTATTTCTTTCAAACATGCCTTCATTAATTTATTAAAAAAAATAGTACAAAGAAGTCAGAGACGTTTGATGAACGTACTTCCTCTCCCCAGCTGCTCATTATCCAATTAAGTAATCGACGACGGGCTGAGCCATCAGAAACCAGGGGCTGCCCCTGGCCCGCTTCCCTCTCTCTTTCATAAGGTCTCCATCAACCCAAGGAGAGGCTAGACTGTGAAAAACTCCAGGTGCAAGAACCCAAGACCCGCTGAGGACCCAGAGCCGAGTTCAGGCAGTAAGGGACAAGCATGTCCATGACCTTCCCTCGCAGAGCGTGAGCCAAATGAAACAGCTCCTTCCTGGAGACTAGCTTCGGTGACCGATGTTTGCTGTGTTGGCTTGGCCAGCATCCACTCTCTTTTTCTGATGATGCCATTTATTTTCGTTCGGTGGCCATTACCGCTCAGTGTGGCTTCGCCTGGACTGACCCACCCTATTGTTCTGGGGGTGGGCACAATAGTCAAGCCAGACCAAAACGATTCACAGTGACTGCTTCAGGCACAGCTTTGTGACCCAATTTGGGCCACTGAGAACCAGCCCCAGGACTCTGGCTGGACCAACTAGACTTGCCAAGCTGAAAGGAGATAGGCCTGGGTGTGCTGGTGTCCACCTGGCTACTGTGTGCACACGGAATGTCTGGGGATGAAGCCAAGAGAACAGGGCAAGAGCTGAACATAAAGGAAGCCCTGTACCAGTGACACGGTTGTTGGCCTTGATCCAGCCATGCCTGAAGCTTGGGCTATCCTTGTACTTTTCCATTACATGAACCACTGTTTCCCGTTCTTCCTTTTTCTTTAAGCCATAGCTTGATTTTGAGCTGCCGCCATCACAACTAAAATGTTCCTGTTTATTGAACCCCAAGCAGATCTCTTCTGAGAAATCCAAATTTGTAAACTACTAATATGGGTCTTGATCACTTCCCAGTCTGCCCTCTTCTGAGCTCCAGGCCTTATTTTTAACACTCACTGGGTAATACTCAGAGATGCCAATAGCACCTCAGATTCAAGTAATTTAAGAGAGTTTTCCCCCTTTCCCTCAAAACTTGGTCCTCCATCCGTTTTTCTTTATTTCAATCAATGCCACCACTAACATCCAGGCTGGAGATGTGGGGTCTTCCTCTTTCCTCCCACCCCTTTTAACCCCAACATCCTACCACCACCTTCTAATGACCAACATCCCAATCCTGGGAAGCCCATCTGCTCAACCTCCCACACGCAGTCCCTCCTCTCTCCCCCAGCTGCACTGACCCCAGCCGCCCAGCCGGCCTCACCGCCCCCGTCCCACACCTCCCGTCCCTCTACAGAGCTCCCAGTAGGACTTCCCGAAATGTAATTTTAATCACAAGATGCTCCATAGCTGGGTGTGGCCACGAGTCGAAGCTGCGGGCCGTGGGATGTTAGAAGAAGTGATGATGTACGACTTTTCGATGATGCCCTGAAGTCTGTGCCGTGGCAGAGCCTCCCTGGACCAGCCTGCACTGCAGGTATCTCTTCCCAACTGCATATTCCTGTTGCCGTCCCCGGAGCGGGACCTTAACACCACGGAAATGGGCAAAAGCAACAAACGAACCTCTCCCAGCCCTGGGTGGGATCCGCTGTCCTACGTTTACCAGCTCGTCACTGCGTTAACACCAAGGGCAGTTCCTTCCCCTCTCTCCTCCCTTCCACTGGTTGGAGTTAGTGAGGGGTGCTGGGCCATCTGCGCAATGAGGACAACACTCAAAGATGGCAGAGCAAAGCAGCAAGCAGGAGCCTGTGTCCCCAACACAGTGACAGGATCATGCCCCCCTACACTGCAGATTCCTGGATGCTGGGAGAAAGAAACCAACTAACTAAGAAAATAAATGGATACACTGTATCTTGTATAAATGGATACACTTGTATCCTACGGTAGGTAGGAGTGTACAAGGCTATAACCACTTTGGAAAACGAACAGTGTCTTAAAAAGGGAAATATACTCTTACATCTAACCCAGCAACTTCCCTTCAAAGGGAATGAGAGCGTATGTCCAGGCAAAACCCTGCATGCAAATATTCACAGCACCTCTGTGCATAACAGCCCACACCAGAAAGAAGCTGCTGGATGGACGAGGGCACTGTACCTCCAGACGGGACCTGGCAGCAGTAAAAGCAAATGAGGACTGACATGTGTAGCAACATGCACGAATCTCAAGGGAAAAAAAAAAGCTGAGCAAAAGAAGCCAGACAAAAGAGGGTATTACTTGGAAATCCATTTACATGGAGGGAAAGAGCAGACGACCCTAATCTGGGGTGTTAGAAACCAGACACTGGTGGCTTCAGTGCAGGAGAACGCTGGCTGCCCAGGAACGTCAAGGAGGGGACTCTCGGGGAGGAGGAAATCGTGCTGGGTTTTCATAGGGGTGTGGGTTACAAGGGCACATGCATCTGTCAAAAGTAATCAAAGCGTGTAATTAAGACTGCATATTTGAACGTATGCGAATCACGTCAATAAAAAACATAGACGAGAAGTAGGAAACACAGAAAGAATCAGAATGCGGGTGGATTCCATAAAGAAAGAAAGATGGGGGGGAGGGAAGAAAAGGTGGATATTTCCATGCAAATCAAATCAGTATCTGGAGACTGCCGTGGGCCTCAAGCGTGTGGTCTTTGGGTGTCTGCTGCTGAGTTCCGAGTTCTGCACGCTAATGACTTGTCCCTGCACGTGCACACGCAGCCATTCTCCTGGTGCACGGCCACCGGCGACCGCCAGAGCCCTCTCTCCCCTGCGCTGAGCCATGGCCTCGGCACCCTGATCCGCACATCACCGCAGCCATTCACGAGACCTGAGCTGCCGTGTTTGCTGTCCTGGACGAAAAACGTGAGATCATGGAGTCTATCTCACCTGTCTCCCTTTCACCAACACCAGGCACGAGAGCCGATGCACGATGCCGGCTGACTTATCCCGCGAAGGAGCATCCTCAAGTCGTCCTGGGTCTGGCCGGACCCCTGCCCCATGGGCCACAGGTCAGGGTCCGCATCACTCCCCAGACCCTGCGTGTCTTGTCTCTCTTCCCTTGACCTTTATCGCCAGGGGCTGGGTGTGCAGGACCTGCCCTGTATGAGCGCTGATAAAATGGAGGTTGTGTTTCCTCATTACCCACAGAACAAGGTCTTCTGATTCCACTTGGATGATTAAAACGACAAGATGGTGGAAAATCTGCTCTCCTGGCAATGTCATTAAGTGGCTGATTCACTAGCAAGTTCACGTATCTCAGTGTGAGAAAGTGACTTTCTCTCAAGAGGAATGACGAGTGTCCCATCTTTCCTACTTGTGGCTTCCTCGTCATCCTGCGGGACCAGAGTGTCACCTCTATGGGTGAGGCTCACGTACTCCGCTCTTGAGCCCAAACTGAGGGGCTGAACCATACAGCGCGCAGGTGGTGGCTCACGTGTTTTTGCATTTCTTCTTTCTGAAATCGGGCACCGCCATTCAGGGAGAGAGTCTGGGTGCAGTCACTGCAGACCCACTTAATTGGATTTGACAGCCCTGGTTTATTTACTGAGCAGCATTTGCCTTCAAGCCATAATCATACCTAAGACTCATCTGATCTCCAGCTTACTCCGAGTACCAAAAATTCAGGGTTTTCCTGACACTCTAGTCACGGGAGAGGAGGGGGAGGGAAGGAAGCATACCCCAAAGGACTCTTAAAAAAAAGGACCCCACCACATGGCCTCAAGTGTGTACCTTCCACAGTTATCCGGTTATTCATTTTGCAGGTACGAAGGGAGGGATACGAGCTTCCACCACACCTGCTCTACCTCTGTGAGCAGGCAAGTCACCCCCCCCCCCCCGGCTCTGCCTGGAGGCCAGTTTCAAAGGGGGCAGAATCAGCTGCCTTCCTCGGAGGGGCTGGAGACCCCTCTCTACCTGCGTCCTAAGGACCCAGCAAGGGCAGGGGACATCAGCTCTCGGCACATGCCAGAAGCCAGGAGACATCAGAACATGTTTGCACACAGACCTCCTTCCAAATACGTCTGCCCATTGTTGGTTTCTTATCCTGTTTGGGGGTGGAGGTTGCCCAAGGGGAGGAGGGCTAATGAGAGAAACGGTGCCCCAAGTCACTCGGGCCGTGTTCTCTTTGGGGCAAGCCTGAGTACACATCCCCCCCTCACCCGCACTCTCTCCATCCACTTTCTACTCAATCAGACAGCGATGCCACCAAGAAGCTGTGAACTCTGAGCGGGGGCTCTGAACTCGCGGCAGCACAGGGCTTGGCAAAAGTCTTCTGCGAAGGGCCAGAGAGGAAACGCTTTAGCCCTCGAGGGTTGAGAGGCATATTTGAGGGTGTTATGTCGGTCCTCATCTAATAAGAGATTTCCACCAAGGTTTCATTGATGATGTCAGATTGTATGTGCATCATGGCAATTAGCGGGGTGCCAAGTGGGGCCCCGTGGGGGATCTCTGCCGATACTCAAGTCCGTCACTGCCGCGTGCAAGCAGCCAAGGGTGATGCAGGCAGGAATGGGCAGGTCCGTACCCCAATAACATTTCATTTATGTCCTTGAGAAATACGGATGCTATGTAATTTCCATGCGTCGTGAATCTTTGGATCTTTCTTTCAGTCATTAAAAAATGTACAAACCATTGGTAACTCCTGGGCTGTGTAGATTTAGCCCTTGGGACGTAGGCTGCGGACCCCAGGAGGACAGAAACCCCAGCTGTGGGATTAGCCCCTTCTGCTTCAAGCCAGTGTCCTGGGGCTGCTGGACTGTGCTGTTTGGGTGGTTATGTAACCTTCTATGAAAGGCTACACATTTACTGAGCTCAGCCTGTTCCTGGCTCTTCCCCTGGGCTCAACCAGGGAGGCTGGGTGCAGGAGACACAGCTGCATTTTCAGGGAGCTCCTGGTCAAGGCGATAACAGCCATGTGAGACCGTGAGAGTTCACGGGACAGGAGACTGCTTCCCAATGAGATCGGCTAAACACTCAGCTATCACTTCGCCAGGGACAGGGGAGCACAATAAAAATATACAAGTCATTTTAGGTGACCCCTACCGGTAAATGAGAAAGGACGCGCGGAGCCTGCAGCAATGGCCCCCCGCCCCAGAAGGGGGTGCGTGTGGCCCCAGGGGAGTGATGCTGAGGTGTGGGGCCTGAGCAGGACTCCTGGCTCTTCAACATCCACAGCTTCCTGGGGCCGTTGGGTGGCACCTGTGCTGTGGTGGGGCGGCCTCTGTCTTCCTCCCCATGTCACTCCCATGTGCCCCTGACCCTTCATGAGTGCGAAGTGCTAACAATCCTGGTTACCAGCCACTTGCAAGTAGAGCACCTCACCCAGCAGGGGAATGCCCAGCTCGAGTATCTCCTGGGTGAGAAAAGGGATGTACTGATACAGATACTATTGTTAAGCACCTGTCTTTCAAGTATGAGCAGTACACTGAACACCAAGACCCAGCGAGGAGCCCCCATATGGGGTCTCTTGGACACAGCCACACCTGCCACCCTGCTGATAAATGTGGGAAACTTTGGCGTTTTTATTTATTTAGTTGGTTCATATTCAATTCAGACCAGATGAATCATCCACTTTTTAAATGAATTCTACAAATGTCAAAAGGTGAAAGGATTCTGTGCGTTCCATTTCATATTCATTTAGTACCACGTTTAAAATAGAAAAGAGTTTCCTCTTAATCACCTTGACCTAATTTTGATTTTCCACCCAGCAACAAATGTACAGTTCCCCGAAATATCATTTACCCCTGGGAGGAAATGCTTGAAAACCTATTATTGCACATATCTGTAATGTTTTCCATCCTAAGAGCTCCAGGCTTCCTAAAAGAACGTCGGAAGTATGCAAAGGACCCTCGGGCAATTTTTAATCATCAAAGCAAAGCAGAGAATGGGGGGCTGGGGATGGCAAGATGAACAGAGGTAGAGGTGGGGAAAGAGGAAGAAGAAGAAAGAATTGGAAGGCACACAGAAGGAAAGTAATAAAATGCATCTGGCACTCTGAAACAACAACCTTACTTTTACACAAGTCACTGATGTTTTTTTAAGATTTATTTATTTATTTGAGAGAGAGAGACAGAGAGAGAGAGAGCACAAGCTGGAGCAGGAGAGGCAGCGAGAGAGGGAGAGAGAATCCCAAGCAGACTCCACGATGAGTGTGGACCCAACATGGGGATTGATCTCAAGACCCTGAGATCATGACCTGAACCGAAACCAGGAACTGGATGTTTAACTGACTGTGCCACCCAGGTGCCCCACAAAGTCACCACATTTGATGGAAGTAGTGTGACAGTACAAAATCCGGAAGCTGGGTCACTGAGGCTGGGCAAAGACCACAGCTGAGGTCTGCAAGGTACCTGTTAGGATGAAGCTGACCATTTTCTCCCCTTCACTGATGTCAGGAGAGTTAAATATTCAAGTACGTTGGCCAGGGTGAGTGTGGTGTACCCAACTCAAATTGGTTTAACCAATCAAGGAGTATATTATTTCAAAAGACAGGTAGCTCGGTGGTTTCAGAGTTGGCTACTCCAGAGGTGTGGAGTATCAAGGACTCTGCCTCCTTTCTTCTCTCCTACCTACCACCTCCTTCGTTGGCTTTATCCTCAAGCTGCTACACAAATGTCTACTGAATTTTAGGTCTCCCATCAGACACAATGACACTCAGAGAGGGAAAGGGAACTTTCAAGTGACACAGACTGGGACCCATGTCCTTTCCTGAATCAATTCGTGGTGAAAGGAATGTATTTTCCATGGACCCACTGTGAGTTTTAAGATATGGCCCCAAATTCCTTGACACTTCTTTTATCAAGAGGTGGGGTCTATGTGCCCTCCCCATAACTTCAACCAACAGAGAATGGCAGAAATGTTACATGTGAGTTCCAAGGCTAGGTCTGAAAAAGAGCTCTTGGAATGCTTTCTTGGAGGGAAGCCAGTCACCAAGTCAGAAATCTGACAATGCTGGGGCCGCCATATTGGAGACATCACGTACATGGCTGCCACTGACAGCCCGCTACACTCCCAGCCGACAGCACCATCTGACCCAGGGGAGGTCCCAGATCGTTTCAGCCCCAACCGACGTCTCTATGACCTCAGGAGAGACCCCAAGGAAGAACTGTCCTGAAAAGCCCTGTCCCGACACAACCATGAGCAAAACGAAGAAGTTGTTTTAAGCTTCTACGTTTCAGGGTAATTTGTGCAAAACAATAGTAACCAGATAAATCGTCACATCAACCTCTGATGCTGGAGGAGGAATCTACATTCCCTGAGGCACATGGACAGGTAAGAAGGGTAAATACATGAACTTGAACTGAATCAGGAATCTGTTAGGATGGAGCAAATGGATGCTGGGTAGGCACTCCGCAGTAATTTCTACACCTTTGAAAAATTCGATGCATTAACCTCCCGTGAGTTAATTTGCGCAAAGCATTAACATAGTGCCTGGCATATAATAAAGACTTGATAAATGATAGTTATTTCTATTATTATTCTATGTGCAAATGTACTTAAGAGTTTCTCATATACCTTCCCAAGGAGTTCTCAAGTAAAATTTGGTTATCTTGTCTACTTCCTTGTTGATCTAGATGGGAAAAAATGCACCGAGGCAAAGACAAATAGATCTTCCTTTCAAATAAAAAGGACCCCCATAGCTAAGTGTTTTTATCGAGTCTTTTGTTTCTCCTTCTGCGCCTCCTGACTCATGGTCTCCACGCATTCTCCCTTGTGTTTCTCTAAGAGTCTCTCCCCAAACCAGCATTCTTATCAGACTCAAGTACTAAGGTATTGGATCTTGCCATGTGGATCTGCCCCTCTCTCCTGGTTTCCTTGAGATGGCCAAAGAACCCATTCTCCTTCCCTTCCTTCCTTCTTATCTGAAAAGCTCCAAGCCCTGAGCACTGCCCTCGACCCCTATGCCAGCCTCCGCCATCCATGGTCTTCCAAATGCTTCCTAACTTGCTTGCTTCCAGCATGCTTCTAATCCCAAAGGGTGGATCGTTGTAGACTTTTACCAAACATGCCTCCCGCCAACATTCCTGAGACCCCTGTCCTTCTGCAGTGTGGCTTTGCAGCTCCTCCCACTGACTCACAGCCCCCCTCCTTGATTCTGGGCTGGCCCAGTGACTTGCTCTGAACCTGGCAACTTCCACATTTGTTCTCTGGAAGCCCTGAGCTGCCGCAGGAAGGAGCCGAGCAATGATGCTGGAGAGACCACACGGAGGGAGAGACTCCAGAGGCTGAAAGAGGACGAGGAGAGAGAAGCCCCAGCTGGGAGACCAGACGGAGGGCGAGGCGGGGAGAGCCTGCAGCAGCCCCACCTGCAGCTGCTCGGGGAAGCCCAGCCTCTCCTGCACAAGCAGAGCCCAGCACACAGGCTGAGCCCTGGTGGACCTGCCCAGGGAGCCATGAGCAAACCCAGACTGTCGTGGAGGCCTGGGTTTCGGGGCAGCATACCAGGCAGCAATAGAACTCTTGGTCACACTGCAATGATTAAAGAATCAACAAGGTCCTGTCTTGCATTTCTCTCTCTCTCTCTCTCTCTCTCTCTCTCTCTCTCTATTATTTTTGCACACACAGCATGAACTCAGCTCACTGGAATAGTCCCGCGTATACAGTGGTCACAAATGTTCTCATCCATACGCTAAAACTTCTGTAAGTTACTTAACATTTGTCTTTACGACAACTTGCCTTATTTACTAATAAATGTACTAGAAAATGAAACTCTGTATTACTATTGTGAATGGAAGACTTACATCACTTGATGAGAATGGGAGGGTGTCTTAACACTAACAATGCAAGATGCCGACCCAGGGACCACCAGCCACGCACGGAACACACTCGGACCGCTGCCTTAGGTCCACTGGTGGAAACACCTGTTCTTCCGTGCCGTCATCCCTCTCTTTCTCAAATCATTTGCGGGTATAAGACGTGTTGAGAGCACAGCAAAAAAGCTTAATTTTTGTATTAATTTCTTTGCACACATCACTGTGCTTCTAAGTTACTATATTTTATGATCTGATAATTGCCTACCTGTACAGAGAAAATTCCATTAGGACACTTTCTCTGTCCATTGTGCTGACTGTCCTGCCTCTACCAGGGTGGAGAGACAGCACTTAGTAGGTGCTTATGGCAAAGGTACTGGCTGAAGGAATCAATGAATAAATTAATGATTTACGCCTCAAAGCCTGTAACTCCCCTCACCAATCAAGAGTAAACTTGTTTGATTATAAAGACTCTCTTGGGAATTTTTTTCCCCATAAATCAATACTGTTTGCCCAAACCCAACGTGAAATGCTCACTTCCCTTCATATTTTAGTCGCTAACGCAATACATTTCTGATGGTGTATTTATTTTCTGCCAAGTAACAATGGGTCTGATGAAAAATGGGCAGCCCTGAACCTTGGAATGTGCAAGAAAGAATAATGCGTTGATTAATCGAGCTCACAAATATGCAGCCCCTCTCCTTCAGAGGATGGCGGGAGGAGACACACACAAACGGGAAAGCATGAAGAGAATCAATTTTCTAGGAATCAGAAGGCCAAGGGGGCCGGAGAGAAAGCAAAGGCACGTTTTTAGCCTCCAATGCCTATTTCATCTCTCCTCGCACTTAGCAGGCCCGAACAACACAGCACGGACCCTTTCTCATTAACCATCTTACCCCAGCTTCCGCTGATGCTCAAGGATAGACAACAGAAGTACATAAATATAACTTTTTTTTTTTTTTTGCATTTTGATCCAAAATGGGATAACACCTCAGTGGCCAAAAACAAAAACAAAAAACGTGCTTAGCAAAAGTAAACGGCAAATGACCACAAATCTCGGATCCTGATCTTTCAATGGGGCTTTCGCTCTCCACTAGAGAAACCACAAATGGAAAACTTCAGATCCATTTTTGTTTTCAATAAAAATCTTGTTTAACAGCATCATGAATATTCATGGTTTCGGCTTCCTTCCAAATAAAAACAAGAGAAGCCAAATGAAACAAGAAAAAAAAAAAGTGGTTCACTCAGCTGCACAAAGGTTTGAAGGACAAGATTTTATGTTTTAAGACATGTGCATCTGTTGAAAAAAAAGAAGAAGAAAAAGAAAAGAGAAACTTAGAATAATCAGAGCACGAAAAGTGCCAGCACCCACATCAGCAGTTCTGCAGATTTCAGTTAGTTCCTGACTTTGCCATGTTTGCCTTATCGGAGGGCCAGTTATGGCATTGTTTATGCAATATTTCTTCTCTGTAGATGAATTCAATCCAGCTGAATCCTAAATAATTTAGCCTCAACTCTTATCTATGACACCACTAGTTTTATGACCTAATTATGATTTTCTTATACATATTAAAACAAATTATAATTACTAAATGGAAGAACCATGCCCAAGTTGTAACTAAAGTTTGGTAAATAGCCAGTGTGGCCTGCTCACCCGACTTCTGGAACGAATTAGCTACCCGAACACTGGGCATTTCATTGGCCTTCAACTTCGTGCAGTCATTAACAGCTGACCTCATCTGCCGAGGGGCTGGGGGACAGAGCAGGGGGCCCACTCTACCATTTCTTCTAGACGCTGGACACCCAGAAGTCAGCGTTGAAGGACAGGCTTCTGAAAGCTCTGCACTATCCAATATGGTAGCCACATGGTTGCTATTTAAGTGAAAATGAATTAAAATTAAATATGATCCAAAATGTGGTTCCCCCATCTCACTAGCCACATTTCAAGTGATCAATAACCACCCAGGGCGAGAGGCTGTTAAGCTGTACAGAGCAAACCTACGTAGGCCATCTCCATCACCACGCAAAGTTCTACCAGCCAGCTCTGCTCCAGGAAGCACCGTGCAAACCCTCCACACCCTGGAGCTACTTTTAATAATTCGTTTGTGAAATTCAGGGCCCCGCATCCTCTACAGGCTGACGGGGATCCATCCCCAAATCTTCATAGGCACTGTGGCTATTTCCCTGAAAGATTCTGGAACCTTCTGAGTATTAAACTTAATTCCCTTCCCCAGAAGTTGCCTCCTCCTGCTTCTGTGTGTCAAATATACCTTCACCTCCTGGCAAAGTGTCCACATGCGCCTTCCCCAGAAAGCAGCAGCCTTATTCCCTTTACTCTCGCATAGTTAAGAAGACACCTGTCAAACACACACATACCCACACACACACAAAACCCACTGCTATTTTTGAGATACTGGGATCATTTACAGCATTATTATCTTGTACTCTGACGGGCACACTGTAATACATACATAGCCAAGCCCTGATAAGACTGCGTCTTCACACGTTACATATTGGAGAACTATTATTACTTCCTCCGTAATGGAATCGTGATAACATCAAACAAGAATGAGGTTTCATCTTGGCTCCGGTCCAAATGGAGAAGCCATCCTAATACACTGGAAACAGACAAAGCCCAGACTAATAAGAAGCTATCTGGTCTACCTGTTTCTTGCAGTGGAGCAAGTTAACACAATTAACTCGACGAAGCCAAGGATTGAAAGCCGAGCAGCCGCTGAAATGTCAAAGTCAGGACTGTGAGCGAAAATGCCTCCAGGGATCAGGAGAGTAATTTAGGTAAGTAAGGAGGCGATGGGGAGCTTCTGGGGGGAGTGAGGGTCTGTGTTGGCGTGGAGAACAAAAGCCCCCACCCAGAGCAGCCTCGAGTTGGCTCCAAAGTCTCAGGAGCAGAAAAATGGGCTCAATTTTCAGATCTTCTGATTTTGGGAAGACAGAAAACCAGATTCTTAAGTTAAATTCATTTTTAAAATTCTATGCCTACCCAACAAAACCTGTCCTCAAGTCCCCAGACCCTAAGCTACGTACTAAGGAATGTTCTGATGAATCAGTTCATAAAGGAGAAACACAAAGGGTAGTTTCCCGATCAGGTTATCCCTCGTGGTAGACAGCAAAAATGACCACAGTACTTGCCCTCCCTGCCAGGAGTCCCTTCACCGTGTGACTTGGCCGCTCCTCTCGTGGAGAGGGGAAGTCTGTGTCCCCATCCTCCAATGAGTGAGGCACTAATTTCAAGCTGGGTTGTGCTTTCCCTGGACCCTGGGGGCCGCCATGTGAAAAGCCCAGGCCAATCCCCCAGCTGATGAGACACACATGGCCCCGAGACCCCATCGTCCCAGCCCCCCGGGGCAGCCTGCCCACAGAAGCAGAGTGGCCGGCCGCGCTGACTGGCAGGGGACCTCAGACAGGAGTGAGCCCAGCCCACGTCACATAGATTACTGACCCAGAGCATCACAAGCTGAGGAAATTGCTGTGGGTGTGAGCCACTCAATTTCTAGGGTGGTTTCTTGTGGAAAACTCTCCTGTGGTTACCGTCTTAGCTCAGCATCTGTGTCATTGGGGTTCACACCCCAGCTCCATCGGGCACTCGCTCTGTGCCCTTGAAACAGTTCAGTGTCTCATCTTCCTCCTCGATACCATGAATGCAATAATATAACAATAATAATAATAATATTTCAGGGGGTCTTTACAAGGATTTAGTGACAAGACAGTTTCCGTGATGCATGGGCTTGGCGCCTAACATAGCATAAGTTCTTGACGAATTGTTACCCCTAACAATTTTTTCTCCTTCACCCAATTTTTAAAAAGGACCTCCAGTCCCTTCTCATCGGTAACAATGGAAGAAAAAAAAAAAAGAAAAGAAGTCATCATCTTGCCCCCTGCTACCCTAAGCGGGCCACTTCTTCTAGAATATGGGCACACGCGGGAGGCTTGTGTTAGGGGTTATGTTAGCATGCTTCTTAGAAAGCAAGAGAAGTAGTAACTTGCACCCAGGGGCGCGCTGAAGCTGGCTCGTTCTGGCCCGGGAACCCACGAAGTAAGCTTTCAGGCATCTTTCAAGCCAGACATCACGTGGGCGGTGGGGGGTATTTACACCACAGAAACAGGCCGACACTACAGGTAAGGGCTGTCTTTCCCCCTTGCCCAGACCTTCATCGGCATCCCTCTGCCTGCGTCCCTTGCTCACCCCACCAGGCGACAAACGCAACCCCTTCTTTAATGAGAATCTGGCGGCACCAGATTCCTTCGTAGGATTTTCTCCGAGTCCCTGTGAGGTGTCTTGAGGGATTTTTCTGAACCCAAGGTAGAAAGAGCCACATGTTCTCTTAGACCTTGGACTTCAGCATCCCATATATTCTTCATTCACTTCTATGTGCAGCTATGGAACCACTTTTAGAAAACAGTAGTGTCAGGGCACCTGGGTGGCCCAGTCCATGAAGCATCTGCCTTCCGCTCAGGTCATGATCGCAGGGTCCTGGGATCAAGTCCTGTGTTGGGCTCCATGCTCAGCAGGGAGCCTGCTTCTCCCTCTCCCTCTGCCCACCCTGTTCTTGCTCTCTCTCTCTCAAATAAATAAAAATAAAATCTTAAAAAAAATAAAAGAAAACAGTAGTGCGATGAGTCCCCAAAGACAACCTGTGAAGGTAGTATCCTTTTTGATTTTAAGAAGGACATTTCTTATGAGGTCACTTTTTAGGGATGGACTGAACGCGGCTCGGAGCACCTGAATGGCCGCAGCCCCCCCAAAGTGGGGGCCCCTAAGGAGAGGGGCAGCGAGCAAGACAATGGAGGACAGAGCCGCAGAAGCCGCAGAAGTCCCCAGAGCCGGTCTGCTGCACGTGCTACCCCATGCGGGTTCTTCCATGGTGACCACGGAGTCCAGTCAACAGACACTGGCTAACTAGTCCACAGAAGGAATGAAGGAATGAATGAGATGGAGAAGTTCCGATGGCTCCAGGAAAATGGTCAGAAGGGCGTCCTGTGATCTGAGAAGGCTGGTGTTAGTAAATGTGTGGTCTCTGAGGTCAGGAGCCAGGCTTTCACCCTGAGGACAGTTGCTCAGCGTTCGCTCCCGCACACGTGTTGTGCGTCCCCATGGAGACCATCACATCTGCCACTCACTGTCCCACAATGGGCAAGCCCGTCTGCACCCCTCATGTCCCGGGACCCACAGCTTCTCAAGTCCGAGACTTGAACTCAGCAAACCACGTCCTCAGAAGCCCCAGGAAGGGTGGACCCTGTGAGTCTGATTTCTCCAGAACACATAATGATTTTGCCCAGGAAAGTGGACAGAATCATGGGCGCCAGCTGTTGAACACGGAGTTACCTGAACGTATCTGGGAAGGCAACCGCTTTTGCCGGAAGATCTGCGTTGGACCACGCAGTTCTCCTCCGATGCCTCTTATTTTTCATAGCATTAGGGGAAAAAAACCCCAAACCGATACACACGTGTAACTCATTTTGCTGCGCTTTGCAGACGTTGTGTTGTTTTACAGACTGAAGGTTTGTGGCAACCCTGCCTTGAGCACGTCTATTGGCGTCTATGTTTCCAACAGCACGTGTCCACTTCGATACTATTGTATCTGTTATGGTGATCTCTGATCAGGGACTATGAGTCGCTGAAAGCTCAGATGAGAGCATTTCTTAGCAATAAAGTAGTAAGGTATGTATATTTTTAGACATAATGCTATTGCACACTTAATGGATGGTGATACAGTGCAAACATCATCTTCGTACGCACTGGGAAACCAGTAAGTTCATTTGACTTGATTCATGGCGATATGCACTGTTTGCGGTGGCCTGGGACTGGACCTGCAGGGTCTTGGAGGCTGGCCTGTACAGAAAACACAGCACGATCAAGTTGTCAGCAGCTCCGAAGATGACGGAGATTAATCATCTCACATTCATGAGGACTCAATTATTGTGACTCTTTAGTGTTTTGCGGTCTCTCCTTTCATGTTCTACAAACAGGCTTGGCTGCGTGTTTGAAGACAGAACATTCTCGAAACCAGAGCAAAATCCCCGGGGGGTGCTTTTTAATCACTCTTTACTCCATTATGGAGAGTTCATTCCTATTCCACACAGACTTTTCAGCCGGTGCCAGAAGACTGACAGAGACACTGGAGATTCTGCAAACACCAGGCACTCGGGGCACGTCCTCCACACTCCAGCCCGGGGCGGGGGGGCTTCTCAGCAGCAGCCACAAGATGGTCCCAGTGAGAGCAGGGAGGGGCTGAAGAGCCCGAAAAGAGAGCTTGTGTATGCCAGCGGACAGGCCAGCTTTCCTGGGGACACCTGCTCCACACAGCTCCTGGCCTTTCTGGGGGATATGGAGCGCCCTAGGACCAAGGCACACCACCCTAGATGTCCCCAACTCCGATGACATCACAGAGGGGGATGGCTCTCTCTGCGCAAAGCCTACTGAGGGCTCTGAAAGCACAGTGACATGGCCAAGCTCAGCCTAGGACAAGCAATGAGGGGCACCAATCCTATAAACCGTGCCCTCTCTTTCTATCTGTTTCTTTGTTCAGTTCAATCAGGGTGCACCCCTCTTCGAACAGTTTAAATTAGATGGCCAAAATGATAGCAATCTGGAGGCTAGGAAAAAAGTTGTAGGTGTTTATATAACATTTTATGCAAAAAAAAAAAGTCAGCAATTTCCATAGCAACAGGCCTGCCGCCTGAGCTTCTGAAGACAATTCAAGAGCCAAGGAAGAAGCAGCAAAGCCAGGTGACTGAATTTCAGGGATTAGGAGGGGGCTTTTTCCAGATACAGGTATCCTGCTGGGGCGGGGGTGGGAGGATGCAATGGCAGCGGAGCCCACACTCCCGATGAGTCCGAAAGGTACGTCCTGCCACTCTCTCGGGTCGAAGAAGAGGGGAGTTTGTTTCTTCCTACAAGCACCTGAATGCGGCCCAGCCCGAAAGCCAGAGCCCAAGGTTACGCACTGCTCCAGCCACACAAATCGGTCCACAAGTGACTGTCATTCACAGGCAAAGGACAGCGGAATCTGAAATATCACTTAACTCACCGTGGAAAAACTGAAAGAAGAGCATCATAAATGTCTGTGTAACTTTCACCTACATTGACCAACGCAGAAATTTTGCCATGCGTACTTTCGCTTCTCCGTCCGTCTCTCCGTATAAGTACATCTGGAATCTCGAGGCGTTGGCAGAAGGCTTCTGGTGGTTTGCTGAACTCTGTGGCATTCCTGATAGCTGCCCTGAGCTTCCCCTGAGATTTACGGGATTAGGGGCCCCCGCACCCCAGCACGAACACCTGTAACTAACGCCATCTGCAATGAGCCCATCCCCAAATACGGTCACATCGTGAAGCGCTGAGGGTTAGGACAGCAGCGTGTCGATTTTGCACACAACTGTAGGCAATCATACCAGGGAACTTGTTAGAAATAGAAATTCTCTGGCCCAGCTCCATATCGATGAGCCAGAAGCTGTAGAACTGGGGTCTGGTGATTGACATGTTAAAGGGACTCTGGGTGAGGCTTGTGGCCCGTCTAGGTGGGGAACCACTGGTTTAAGCCACTCGTGGCTGAGAGTTGCTCACAGCAGCTGCAAGCCCCCAGCTGATGGATGCCCAGTGCAGAGGAGTGTGTCCATTCCGTGGGGGCTGAGGGTGAGTGGGGCACGTGGCCCCGGAGCTCCAGGCCCCACTGGCACCGGCTAGCTCTCTGTGCTGCTCTCCAGGCACAGCCATGTCAAGGGAATATCCCGTAATCAACGGAACTCCTTCATAGGCTGTCCACTGATGTGTCTCTTCTACTTTGAAAACAATGCCAGCATTTGCTCTCTGTCCCTTTATAGTGCATAGGAGATACGGGCAGTTGTGGGAGGCTCGGGCCCTTCGGCCAAACGCATCACGCTGCTCCCACTCCTCCCACTCCTTCTCTTGGGCCGGGCACAGGAGAAGTCTGAGACCTCGCATGTTCTCTGTGTCGCCTGGAGAGAGGGAGAGAAGATGCCACCGCTTCCAGGTCTTCCCAAACTTCTCACATGCGTCTCCTGGTCCCTTCGGGGTCCTGCCAACATTTAACCCCTTCCAGCTTCCATCTGATGCTTTCACCCTACCCTCAGTTTAGGAAAATGTTTCTCTAACCTTTTGGAATAAGAACAAACCCCATAAAAAGTTTCCCGAATTGTTTGCCCAATTCAAACGTTAAGGATTTCACTCTCTTGCTTTCCATTTGTGCTACGATACCCCATTCTTCACGGAAATCCGTATAATGTGTGCTTGTTATGGCTTGAATCTTGGAAAGAACCACGGTGGAAAGAGACCCACAGTGGGATGAAAATACCACTTATTAAATCAAAAATATTGCCCCCCTCCCCCACCGCAGCAGGTGGGCTTGATGGACGGTTGAGTACCCGGAGCAGGTTGACTAAGAATGGGGAGACGAATACTCTCTTGAGCTCGTGAGACCCTCTGTCGCCCCAGTGGTTAGTGAGAAGGAGGCCCAGGTACTCCTTGACCCCATAGCCAAGAGCTCAGCTCCATGAAAACGGTGCCTTCCCACCGTCCATCTTCACGCAGCTGCCATGTTAGGCTCTCCTTTCCCACTGTGCATTTCAGGATGGCGTAACTGGGCTTGTCAACTGGATGCAATCTTCAGCTCTTCGATCTGAGAAACGCTGACACTGATCTATCAGCTCGGAGACCCAGCCCCGTGCCTCAGACGCCTGTTCTGGGAAGTGCTCATTAACAGCTAATGAAATGAGTGTCATTGAAGTGTGATACACTTTCTGCCAATGTGCCATCAAGGATGGGCTCCGTCTTCGAATATACCTCTGATGGTACCAAACACCTCCTCCTCCTCCTTCTTCTTTTAAGAAAGGCTATTAAGGGGGGGGTAATCAGAAGGGGGAATGAAGCATGAGAGACTATGGACTCTGAGAAACCAACTGAGGGCTTCAGAGGGGAGGGGGGTGGGGGAATGGGATAGGCTGGTGATGGGTAGTAAGGAGGGCACGTATTGCATGGTGCACTGGGTGTTATACGCAACTAATGAATCATCGAACTTTACATCAGAAACCAGGGATGTACTGTATGGTGACTAACATAATGTAATTAAAAAAAATTAAAAAAACAAGAGAAAAAAAAAAGAAAGGCTATCAAGCTAGACTTACTGCAAAGTATAAACTAACTAGATTAGGTCCTTGCTCTTCGGTAAACATGAAAATTGGCCTTGATTTTAATGGCTTATTGCCACATTATCTGCTGCCAACATCTGGGAGGAGTGTTCCAAAGAAACAGAACCTCTTACATTGCCAGGCAAGGTCATTATGTCCCCAGCAGGCGGCTCTCACCACATGTTCACGGGTAGCTCCATGACGCACCGAGAACCACAGCTGGCTTCTAAGCCTGAGAGAAGGTGGGCTGCAACCTGAGATCGCAGCCGAGCCCCTGAGCACCGGCGTTTGTTTTCCTTGGGGTTCCTCAACACCAGCACCACCGATTGGCGTTTTGAGTTGGGATATCCTTTGTTGGGGAGAGCGAGGGTGTCCTGTGCCCTGTGGGATGCCTAGCACCACCCCTGGCCCCTATGCACAAGATACCAGAGGAAATGCGCTCCCCGCGATGATAACCAAGTATGTCTCGGGATGTTCCCACATGTCCCCGGGGAGGGGGATAAACCTGACCCCTGATTTAGAGCCTCTCGTTTTGCCGGAATGAAAGCAAGGGCATCCCTCCTCTTAAAGAATGTAGATGTTACCACAGAGCCGGGAGTTCATCAATTAGCACACTTTGGGGTGCACCTTGTGCTCTCAACCAAGAGGAGCTGTGGGCTCTCTGCGCAACTTCAGAAAAACACACGTAATAATAAAAAATAATGCAATAGTAACAAACAATATTTATTAGCTTCTTAAAATGTACCAAGCACAAGTTAAAATTCTATCCCATTGAAGCCTCCCAATATCCCTACCAGTAGCTGCTACTATGCTTATCCTCATACAGGAACTGAGGCACAGAGAGTCTGCGCTGCCGTCGAGAGAACGGTGGGTCTAGGACTTGACCTCAAGCATCCCATCCCGATGCTACCGGTGGACATCTTCTGCTCCTTCCTGCCCAGTAGGTAAACCCGTCATCTTCTAGTACTTATACCTCAGTTTCCCCTTTGCCAAGCACTCTGCCTCTGCTCTAAGTCAACGTTTTTAGTGAGATTAATCCAGCCCTTGCAACTTGCAGGGTAGCAGGGTGAAGAAACACATTTACTTGCTGGTCACTATAAATGGATTTGGTATGAGTATGTGGCTCAAACCAAGCCAAGCAGACTCAGCTCCAGCTCATCTATTACAAAAATAAAAATCCGCTTACAGATTTTTGTTGTCGCGACAGTAAGGTAAAATACACGTAGGGTGAAATTGACTATCTTCACCAATGTCAAGTGTAGAGTTCTGTGGTATTAAATACATTCACAACGTTGTGCAGCCGTCACCACCGTTCACCTCCATAATCCACTTCATCTTGTAAAAACCGAAACTCTGCACCCATTCATCGATAATTCCCCCATCCTCCCAGCCCCAGACGGCCGCACCCCTACTCTGTCTCTATGACTGTGAATACTCTATCTCATGTAAGTGGAATCACATGACACTTATCACTTTATGGCTGGCTATTTCACTCTGTATAATGTCCTCAAGTTTCATTCACGCTGCAGCAGGTGTCAGAATCCCCTTCCTTTTTACGGCTGAATCACGTTCCACCGTATGGGTGGACCGCACTTTGCTTCTCCACTCATCCATGGATGGCCAATTGGATTGCATCCACTTCTCGGCCGTTGTGAGTCATGCTGCCGGGGGTATATGAATGTCGCTTCAGGATCCTGCTTTCAGTTCTTTGACACATATACACAGAAGGACAATTACTGGGTCATACGGGAATTCTATTTTGAGTTTTTTTGAGGTGCCGCCATATTGTTTTTCACAACAGCTGTACCATTTTGCATCCCCATCCCTAGGACACAAGGGTTCCAATTGGTCCACATCCTCATTGATGCTTGTTATTTTCTGCTTTTTCAATAGCAGCCGTCCCAGTGGGTGTGAGGTGGTATTTCATTGTAGGAACCGTGTGCTTTCAAACTCTACGTGTTGTATGAACTGGGAACCACTGGAGTCACCGTGGAGGGAGCCAACAGGAGTTGGGACAACATGAAGACAGGGGTTTGGATGACGGAGTGAGAGAGACTGAATCTCAGAATGGGTTGTTGAGAGAACTGCATGGCCTGTTGTGAATGAGGACTTGCCAAACACTATGCAAACATGATTTTCTAGAAGCCCAATAGCGCCATCCAAACAGCAGTCCCGGGAGGAGCCAGGATATGGAAGTGGTGGCTAAGAGCCTCTAAAGAGGCCTGTGGATTCCTTTATGCGGTAGTGAATTCCACTTCTTAAAGTTCCCTTGAGAAATTCAAAAGAAGAGACACTTTCTTCAGGAAGGCATGTCTAGAGTGATCACAGTACCAACACAAAACGGATGGTGGTGTTTTCAAGGAATGTGAGATCAGGTCTTCATCTTCTTCTATGCATTGTCCTCACAAGTGGCCCCACCCCAGTGACAGCCACCATCCAGACCTGAGCATGCTGCCCCTTCTGGCCGGTGCTTCTGGGGTAAAGGGACAGAGGTAGACAGCCCCAGGTGACACAAGACAGTCTAAGGCACCAAGGTCTGGCCTTGGGAAAGGGTGAGGGACAAGGGGACCCCAGCCATGGGGGAAGCGAGGTCACCGGGTTCACCTGTGGAAACGGCTGGGAATTGGGACTGAGATCCACAGCCTGCCTCTCTCCCCCTTCCATCCCCTCCTGCACCACATCCTCCTCTTTGCCTTCATGTCCCCATCTGCACGATCCCCTCCTTTGTAAATAAAAAAGGGCATCACCCTTCTGAAAGTTGACTGGAGCCCAGCTGGCCACGGAGGGCTCGTAAATGCAAGAAAATGTGCTCAGCATGTCTAGGAGCACGGGGGATGGGGGCTGAAACAGCAATGAGGTTCCAAAGAAGGTTCCGAACAAGGAAGGGGTAATGCAATCGGAATGCTTTAGAAACAGGTAAGCCTTGTCTCCCTATCCGAGACTTTAATTCACCCAATAACTCTTGGGGTTGCAAGGCATACATGGTTTAGATTTCCCATATTAAGGAATCCTGCAGTAATGCCATGACACCAAGCAAAGTAGCAGCAAATCAACACTTAAAAATACCCCAGGGGCGTCTCGGTGGCTCAGTCGATGGAGCCTCCGACTTCTGATTTCAGGTCAGGTTGTGAATGAGGATCTCAGGGTCCTGGGATGGAGCCTTGTGCCGGGCTCCATGCTCAGTGCAGAGTCTGGTTCTCCCTCTCCCTCTGCCCCTCCCCTTGCTTGCACACTCTCTCTTTCTCTCCCTCTCTAAAATAAATTTTAAAAATCTAAAACAAAAAACAAAAAACCCAGTATGGAGGCTTCTGGTGGGCTCAGTCAGTGGAGCGTGTGACTCTTGATCTTGGGGTCGTGAGTTCAAGCCCCACATGGGGTGTAGAGATTACTTAAGAATAAAAATCTTAAGGGGCGCCTGGGTGGCTCAGTCGTTGAGCGTCTGCCTTCGGCTCAGGGCGTGATCCCGGCATCCTGGGATCGAGTCCCACATCAGGCTCCTCCGCTGGGAGACTGCTTCTTCCTCCCCCACTCCCCCTGCTTGTGTTCCCTCTCTTGCTGGCTGTCTCTCTGTCAAATAAATTTTAAAAATCTTTAAAAAAAAAAGAAAAGAATAAAAATCTTAAAAAAAAATACCCCAGTATTCTGGGACTCTGGAGTATCCCACACTCTTACTGCAATTCTTACTCACCCCGCAGCCTGCCTCTGCTCTCCAAGAATGCCCAGGTAGACCGGTCCCCTTATGCACATGGCACATTGTGTGCAACAGACGGAACTGTGACCCAGGAAGCCAGAAAATGAAGATGCCCTTTATTTTTTAAATTTTTACTTTATTTTACTTTGAAAACTAAGCTGACTCTTAAATCAGTGAAAGAATGTGGCATAAAGGAAGCAGGTCTCGGTCAGAAAAGCTCTGCTTTCTTTCACTTTTCAGAGAGCTGGAGTCAATTTTATGTGTAAATGTTTTTCCCACAACAGTCAAATGTCTCACCGAAGCCGGGCTGCCTGGCAACGCAGATGTGTTGTGGGGAGCTGGGGAGGGGGCCCTGAGCAGGAAACATTATTTCTTCACTTCTCCCCAAGCAGAAAGAAAATTGTTCCTTTTCTCTGTTCCAGAAGAATACATTTAAAATGACAAGCTGAACAAAATGAAAACAAACCTTTCCTTCGGAGACATTCAACAGGGAAATGAATTGTAGACAGAGTGTGGGAAAATGAGTTTCCAGAATTGTCTGAATTAGCTCCAAATTTGCAGTCAGTGCAAACCCAACTGTGTTTTGGGGTCTCCTCCTAATGATGAGTCTGGGACAGTCGGGTCATTCCTGAGGGCTCCACCTGCCCCGGGAGGATGGATGCCTATTTGGGAATGAACAGCCAAATCTTCCAGGGGCGAGCCAGGGATCTGGAAATTGCCTTTCAGGCTTTTCCATACCCTTGGATCAAAGGGGATCAAGGAAAGAAAAAAAGAGCTCGCCAACATTCGGTTACAACAGCACGGTGCAGGCTGAGGTCAGGAATCAGAGGGGGCGTTTGAGAGCAGGGCACAGGTGCACGGGGCCCAGACGGGCGTGCTCTCTGCGTGGTGAAGGCTCCAATTCCCCATGGGAGCTCTGCTCTCCCACCACGGGGAGCTTGCAGAGGGGCACATGGCAATTCAGAAGTTCCCAGGATGACACGGTGCAAGGCCCCGAAATGCATGGGGTGGTCCTGTCCTCTCTGGAGTGGGTGGGAGAGTGGGGGCTCTCCCACTTCATGTCCATCCGGGACCCCAGAATATGGCCTCACTGGGAAACAGGGTCTTTGCAGAGGTGACTAGTGCCGGATCTCCGGAGGGGATCATTGCAAGGAAAGGCGAGGGGATCTGAGACATGGACACAGAGGGACAGGGAGGGGACGCCGTGTGCGGACAGAGGCAGGGCGGGAGCAATGCAGCCAGGAGCCGAGGCACCAGCTGAATGAGGAAGAGACAGGGAAGGATCCCCCCACTCCCTGCCCCACGTTGCCTCCGGAGGAAGCTCGGCCCAGCCAGCGCCCTAACTCCAGGCTTCTGCCTCCAGATCTGTGAGAGGCCACGTTTCCGACGCTTTAAGCCACCCCATCTGGGGTAGTTTGTTACAGAAGCCCCAGGAAACGAATACACTGATGCTTTGAACCACAACTTAGATCAGGAGACACAGCTCAGCCTAGGGTCACCATCAGGTCCCCAGGCCTGCATGGTGACGCTGAAAAGTGATTCTGTTGTCCGCTTGGATAAATTCAGAGCCTGCACTGAAAGCCGGTGTTTTTAGCTTCTCAGCAAAGCCAGTGACCCCAGAGGCTGGGGTCGTGGGTCCCTGGCCTCTCCCCTCAGCATCACGGTTTCAAGCTCCATCCACGCCATGGCCTGGATCTCTGCTCCTTTCTGTGGCCACACGATATCCCAATACACGGAGAGATGGCACTTTGCTTACTCGTTTGCCGGTTGATAGACGTGCAGGTTGTTTCCATGTTTTGGCCATTATGGGTAATGCTGCTGCGAACATTTTTGTATTCTGTGTATCTGTGTATGTTTGGGGTATAATTAAGTGCAAGTGGACTAAAGTGTGGAGCTCCCTGATGGGCTTCAGCCTATCAGGAGGGACACGCTCCGTGGATCCCACCAGCCACCCACCCGTGGGAGCCCAGCACCGTGTCCTCTGCCCTGAGCTGGCATCGCAAAAATCCTTTTAGAGGAGGGGACAGCCAGTCGACAATCCCTACGGGCACTCCCTCTTCATGCATTTAGCTTCTAGGAATGAGTCCGCCAACAAACTGCAACCTACTTGGAAAAATAACCCCTCTCCCAACACCCCTGCATGCAAAGTCACTTCAGTTCACTGCTTTAAAAGCCTCTTTCCTGCTTCCGCCCTTTATCCTTTTTATTTATTTATTGGAACATGCTGGGAACGTAGAGAGGCTGTTAATGGCACAGGATGCTGTGTGGATTTGGTTGGGGGGAACGCCAGTTCTTAGCAAGAATGAGCACTTGTCCACTAGTCAAACCAGGACAGAACGCGTGAGTCAGGGGCCCGTGAGGGCGCCGTCCGCACCCCAGCTGAGGGCACCCCCTGCTCCCTTATTCTGCAATCCTGCCCCGGCAACGCCAAGGCTGTCAAGTCCTTGCACAGCATAGACTGTCTCTCCTCGGCTCCCTTTTTATTGTACTGGGAAGACTACCCCCTGACTTCATAGAGTTTTACTTAAAAAAGAAAAATCGTCTCTTCAGATTTATGTCCCGAAGACTCCGTTATCGGTGCCAGCACACAAAACCGACCCAGGAAGGGGCAGAGCAGCCCTGAAAATTGCTGCTCGATTTCAGGCGTTCCTGAGAAACCTCAAGGCCCAGGGAGAAGGAACAGAGAGGGAGATATGGAGATTCCTGTGGGTCTGTGCAGGGCTGGCTGGTGCAGAGGGCGGCTGCCTCGGGGGAAGACCTGGGGGCTGGTCCCGGGCTGGCAGGACACCGGGTGACCATCCGAGGTCCACAGGAGTCCAGACACATAGGAGCCCCCTAGATCTTCAACTGTCACGGTTGGTAAGTCCCCGTCACACACAGCTCCCGTTCTGCTCTCGATGTTTCCTCTCTGAACGCACGCACTCAACCACAGACCGAAGTCCCTCATCTTCAGAGGGACCCTCGGGAGACCCAACCAGACCTCCAGAACACAGTGTCTGAGAACTTTAAGATCGCAACACTGAACTGGGCAAGACCTTCTCAAACGCTAACGGAGAGCAGACGGATTCATGAAGCCGCTGATGAAACACGGCAAGAATTAAATATGGGACACTGAATGAATGGACGGAGGGACTGGAATCGTAATGACTTCGTTTAAAAACACTGCTGGTTCTTTAATATTTTGTTTTCCAGATTGAAAGGACCCCTTTCCTCCTTCCTTTTAAGACATTTATAACTTGCAGGGATTTGATAAAGCATAGGACTGTAAACCCAGACTGAAACATTTCCCTTTTTCTCCCTACCGGATCTCTCCAGAATTCAGAAACTCTGATCAAATATTCTCATTCTTCATGACAATATACATATTAAAATAAGCTCAATGAGATCTGTTCCCTTTGCAACGGGACTCAATTAGACAAGTCCGTAGCCTGGCTTCTTAGCATAAAGATACTTTAAACGTCTGAGATTCCTTATTATCAGACACTTTTAAAGAACTGACATTGACCTTAGAAAGCCAGTGACGCCCTTGGATATGACCAGAGCATTACTGAATATCGTATTTGAGAACATAGAATCAGTATCCTTCCTGCACTGATATCAATAATCCAAGTTTAAGAAGACTAGACTTATTTTTTTTACAAACAAATGAGTTTTACTCTATCTTTGATAAAAATGAAATAACTATAAAAATTGTATTTCAGATGGAAAACTAGAATGTACCCATGATCAGACTCTCGTTGTTAATTGTCTCCGAGGCTTGTGACCTATGTGTAAATGCAGGACACGTCCAGACAACCTTCACTGCCGGATGGGAACGCCCACGACATCACCAGAGGCTCAAACTGCCACCCGGGGAGACCCCTGGGACTGAAGCCGCCAACCTCATTCCACCCTTTGAAGATGCTTCCAACTCAAATCTAGAAATTTTCTCAACAGGCTGCTTATATTATCAATGATCAGATTATCAACCTTTGCTTTTCTTCTATTTCCAAAGAGATGTCTCTTATTAAATGGCTGATTGCTCCCATCAGACAGAGACCTGGTTTAGACCTGGTCTGCAGCACTGTCACCTGAAATAAATCATTCTCATGTTCATCCGGCCCTAAGTCACCACGAGGAGAGGCGGTTGCTAACACCTCGTGTTGTGGTTTAACTTCGACAGGAAAAACTTGAATCTCATTATAACCCATTGGGGTTGCTTAATTGGTTAGATCTTGCCTTCTGGGAATCTGCTCTGGGGGGAGGGGTTCATTCCTTGGCTAGTGTTGTCCTGTGGTCGTCTGACTGACCTCCATCTCCTCTCAAGAGTTTTAAACGCCCCTTGATAGTCACTCACACCTCAAAGTACGTCCATCGGGATCAGACACCTTGGGGAGCCCAACAATCTGACCACCCATGCACGTGACAGCAAAGCACCTGTTGGCGCCGGGGATCATGGGAGTCCTCAGCCCGGCTGCGTCATCCGTGGTAGTGATGGGAACGCCGTACCAGCTGCTCACGCTCTCAGTTTGCTGAGGGACTGACCCAAAGCGGGGAGGATGCTAAAATCACACACGAACAACAGAGCCCAGCCTTGAAAATTCCCTGAGCTGACAAACCCAGTTTCATCACACAAGCAAAGCTTAATTCAGCTCATTCGCAAGACAAGCGAGGCCAACTTGACCTGGGTCACTGCTGGCTTCTGCCTTGGAAAATCATAAGTGAGACTTGAATTGTTCCCCCAAATTGATAGGAGGTCACCGCTAACCCCTTTCCCTTCCTTTAAGAAAATTCTAATACTTTGAACAATAACCAAGAAGAAGAGTCGGTCCCTGCCTCGGGGCTCTGGGAGCTGCCTGCTTTCTAACTTATGTGCCACCCCCATCCCCTCCCCCATCCACCCCCCCACGTCCCCCCTGCCCAACCCCGAGTCTCATTCCAGGCTTTGCTTCCAGGGCTCTCGGTGTGCAAACTGTCCTCTGGGTGTGTTCACAGTAAACTTCAGGGATTCATTGGTTTTACTTCTGTTTTTTTCCTGAACTTTGGACACAATGAAGCAAGCCTGTTCTCAGGTACGGACCATCTCCATTGCCTCGTAGGCATGAATTCCAGTTACTTAGCACGAGGCTGAGGCACAGTGGCCTTCCCCACTCTCCCCTCTAGCGGCCTGCAAGGCCAGGACCAACTGAGGTAAAGTGGACATGGATCCCAAACAGGAAGAAGTTGGGCAAAGTCTGTCTAACACGGCACTTTGAGGAAGCAGGGGTCCGGGGCAAGGCCCATCC
Source organism: Ursus americanus (assembly GCF_024610735.1). NCBI lineage: Eukaryota > Metazoa > Chordata > Mammalia > Carnivora > Ursidae > Ursus > Ursus americanus. The sequence goes on along the minus strand of NC_142156.1, from coordinate 22,390,112 downwards.
TCAGCGTCCCGAGGCCTTGGTGGCACCCAGACACGTGGGGTGGCACTGGGCATTTTCAGGACTGACGACTCGGTTGTCGGCATATTTTGGAAGCCGCTGGAATAGTGAGTCACGCCTCTGCTTGCTGTAAGGAATCTCGAGGTTTATTTCAAGAAGCCTCAGTCATGAAGGAAAACCTCCGTGAAAAGAGACATTTGTGATCTAGGTTTGATAGCAGGTATTGGTTTGCACGACTTCCCTAAATGTCTGCTGGGCCCTTGCTCCCTGCTTCGCTCTCCGCCAAGGGCCAAGGGGCCTGCGCCCGTGAACGGATGCACTCGACGTGTCTGCGGAACACGTCTGGTTATGCATTTTTCATTTATGTTGGCGATCACAATTTCTTATTTTCTCAAATAGGTCTCCCAAATCACTATGGCTACAGGAAACAACGCTTCAACTTTCCACACTTGACGTGTTTGAGTTAAGTTTCTGAAGTCGTGAGCCAAAAGCAGGCTGCTTCTTTTGACTCATGAAGGCGGCATCATTCGTGAAAACAATCTTATCAAGGAGGCCTAGGCCAGGTTCCCAGACAGGCTACTGGCCCTATAAAAATCCCTACAAAGTCCTGGCTGTCTCCAAATAAAGCCTTGTCGTCAAAGCCATCATGCAAGGTACTGAAGGAGAACACCTCTGGATTTCACAGTCAGGAGAGGTCTTCCAAGGGCTCCTGCAAGACCCCCGAATTTCTCAGTAGAAAGATGGATTTCCCTACTATCCAACCTGCAGCCGCGGCTGGAGGCTGCTGGAGGCACGTGGGTCCCGTGAGCACGTGCACTCACGCGCAGTCACTGTCCGTGCTGCGTCTTCGTACAGCCTCTTGCGTTCTCTTACTGAATATTTTATCCTTGAAACAATCCGTTGAAAAATGAACATTACTTTTAACTAAGTTACAGTTCACCACGTTCTCTGGAAGGGAAGCCTGCTTCCCCCACACTCGGCCCATCAGTCACAGCAGCGGCATCCTTCGGCCTCACGTCGGGACTCTGGGTCTCCTCTGTCTCCCCCCAGGACTCTGGTCTGTGGTTGGAATGATCAGGAAGGCTGCTGCACCTCACGGCCCTAAGCAATGCCCAGCCCAGAACCGCGCCATCACCGCTCTCTGTGCTCCAAAGTGCTTGTCATTATAAAAAAAAACCAGTGTTTCTCTTTAAACAAAATCATGGCGAGTTGGAAATGAATACAGCATCGAGAACAGACCTGGTGGCTGTGGTTTTATGCAAGGCACGGAGTCCTTTTACTGCTAACAGAATTCAACGCTTAGGGAGGTTTTGATGGATGTTTAAACACAGCCCCTGTGAGCGACAGTCAACATTCATAGACATACTTTCTATGGGCCAGGCGCTGTTACAAGCACCTTACAAATAAATATGGGCTCTCGGGGGCCTCCCACCCCTACAGAAGGAGGTGCCATGATGACAGCTGAGGCAGAGGAGAGGGGACAGAGGTACGGTGAGGTCAGGTGAGCTGCCCACAGTCCCACAGCCAGGGAGTGGAGGAGACAGGCTCAGGGCTGAGCCAGCTGTTTGCAGGAGCTGGTCCTCACCACCGTTTCTGCCCGTGATGATGACAATTACAGAAAACATCCCCTCCTGTCCAATGAAGCAGGCCTGGGGCCCACTGGCCGCTGAAGGACTTGCTCTTCCTGGGACCCAGGCACCCAGTGACTCACTCAAACCCACCCATGGTGGACCACAGAGCCTGCGTTTCTGAAGGCAAAGCTGTGGTCCATATATACAATGGAATATTACTCAGCTATCAGAAAGAACGAGTTCTCAACATTTGCTGCAACATGGACGGCACTGGAGGAGATAATGCTAAGTGAAATAAGTCAAGCAGAGAAAGACAACTATCATATGATTTCTCTCATCTATGGAACATAAGAACTAGGAAGATCAGTAGGAGAAGAAAGGGATAAAGAAAGGGGGGTAATCAAAAGGGGGAATGAAACATGAGAGACTATGGACTCTGAGAAACAAACTGAGGGCTTCGGGGGGGGTGGGGGAGTGGGATAGGCTGGTGATGGGTAGTAAGGAGGGCACGTATTGCATGGTGCACTGGGTGTTATACGCAACTAATGAATCATCGAACTTTACATCAGAAACCAGGGTTGTACTGTATGGTGACTAACATAATATAATAAAAAAATACTATTATGAAAAAAAATGAAGGCAAAGTTACGGATCAGTCCAAGTGCGAAGGTAATTAGGGCTCTGGAATCTTGAAGCGTGTTAGTGGTACCATCCCTGTCTTCTCCATCTACTTTCCAAAGCCTGGGCTGTATATATTTATTTTACAATGAAATGATCTAAAACCCAGCGTGCCAAGGGACCCAGGGAAAACAGAACTCAAACCTTCCGGATCAGTGTCTTTCCCAGCCAAGGCAGAAGGAAGCAAAACCCGGTTCCTAAACGTATGCTGGCCTGGCCCCGAAGTTATAAGGGTAACACTTCCACTGAGCCACTGGCGCCCTGACGGGGAGGGGCGTCCCTTCTCACACACAGTCGGCAGGTGCCTAGCTGGCCAGGCTGAGAGTGTGGATGTGATGGGAATCCCCGCAGGGCAAACTTTGTATCTTGCGAACGATGGAGGATTTCGTAACATCGCACGATGTCGTGGAAGATCTCGATCCTATCCAGAACACACTGGCAAGGGAGGGTCTGGTCAAATGAGCCCACTTAAAAGTTGAAAGAAAACATGACAAGGACGATGACCAGACAGACATTTCAGAAGAGCGTTATTCGAATCTGAAGGGTGAAGAAATGCCTTCAGAAACATTGAAACCCTGGAGTGCATTTTGTGAAAACAAACTCAAACAAAGCCTTTTAAATGACCGTTCTTGACATTATACAACAAAACCTAAACAAAAGGAAATACACGAGACAATGCTTTCATTCTATTTTGCAGATATTTTCCCAAGCAACTCCTACAACATTTGATGTATTTCTTGTTTTAAAAAAGAACCAAGGCAGAGCTGTAATTATGACCTAAGTCCTTCTGCACTTGAAGGTAAAAAAAAAAAAAGAACACGATTTTTATCATCTTTATCTTTTAAACAAATCTCAAATATTTTCTCATTATTACGAGACCCTGGTCTACATTTTAAGAGGATTTGCTGTAAGTGGCTTTTCTCCAGTATTAATAACCCTCGGAGAGCAGACGCTCCCGGACCGACCTCGGAATCATCACACAGTGACAGAGCAGCCCTATTAGAACTCAAGCGCCGAGCCAGCAGTGGGGGTGGCAAGTGGGTTATTCTGCTGCTTCAATTTACTTTCTGTTCTTTCTTTTTTTAGGAGCTGGAATACCTCTGTGCAGGGATTTTCTATGGGACAGACGCCTTTAATCACAGCTACGCCAAGCTCAGGAACTCAGATTCCCCCAGCCCTGACTTGGCAACATTGAATCTCACAAATATTTTTTTTAAAGGGTGCATCCTTGCCTTTTTCTCACATATTCACCCGAAGTAAAAATACTCTAAATATCATAAGCCCTATGTCTCTTCTTGGGCTCTGCGAAAATAAACTCTCAATCATGCAACAAGTATCTGCATATCTACAAAAGAACTCAAAGCTAAAGAAAAATCACAACCTTCTCCAAGTTCGATGACAACTCAAGGTCAAAAGAGAGTGATTCGTTTACCCTTGTTTCCTTCCGATGCGGTTTCTGGCCCCCTTCCCCCGCCCCCAATCCGCGATATGAGAGGCACTGCTGAGAGCCCTGGTATAGCTGCAGAATCTGGCTTCACTGTGAAGCCCGAGGGTTCCTGAAGGTGGCGAGACCCCAGGCGTCCAGCCCCACCTCACATGAGGCACGCGCAAGACTGCCCTGGGCCAGCCTGGGCACCTACCTCAGGATGAAGAGGTCCACGGTGGAATTGCTGGCGACGGTGACATAGGCAGTGACCACGTCTCCTTGTTTGACTGGCCGGGAGGGCAGCCAGACGGCCACGTTGCTGTCCAAACGCAGCTCGCTGAGCTGGGCCGTGTCCTGGGCCCGATAGAGGCTGACAGCGCCGATCCTTTGCAAGTGGGGCACAGCCTCGTCCAGCCCGTCCTTGCCCGGCCGGATGGCGTTGCCCTTCCTGACGTCGCTGCCCGCACAGTCCCCACGCGCGTCCCCCGGCTGCACGGAGTAGTAGAGCTCCACGGGGCTCCCCTCGGGCGGCCCGGGCACCTTCTTCCTCCCAGCCACCACACTGGGGGGCCCGAACCAGGCGGCCAGCAGCTCCAGCTCGGCCACGCACAGCCCCAGGGCCCCCTGCAGCCGGCAGCCGGCCCGCACCTCCCGGGTCTCGCGGAAGGCGAACACGCGCAGGCAGGGCAGCCGCTCGCCGGGGCTCTGCGCCGCCCAGTCCCGGCCCAGCACGTGGAACAGCACCTGCACCTTGGGCCGGCTCAGGTACACCTTGTCCCGCACGATGTGCGCCTTCAGCTTCCAGTTGAGACCGAACTTACTGGTTGGGCCGAGAAAGTTCGAAGTGACCATCAGTTCCAGAGGCACGACCTTCTGCACGGAGAAGGGCCCGTAGCTGACGTTGAGCACCGGGGGCCTCTTGGCCTTGTATGTGAAGAAGGACTCAACCCTGGTGTGCAGGCTGGAGTTGCGCATGACGTCCTGGTTGGCCTCCTTCAGGAAGAAGGACGTCTCTGCTCCCAGGATGTGGTAGGTCACAGGCAGGAAGGGCGGCAGCGAGGAAAACCGCGGCACGTTGTCTGTGACCCCTCGGCCCTCTATCACTGCAGGGGGCAAAGAAAGAAAAGAAAAAGACAAAGATGGGGTTATTGATGGACTCCTTGGGCAGCAGGTCCATAAGCAATTTAGAAATGAGGAGAACATTCCAAAGCCCACTTGGCTAGAATTTCCGTGGTCCTCCTGGGATCAGCCAGTAAAGGACTAGATGCTCTGCAAATTACAAAATGTAGATTTTTGCACGTTACGAACGGTTGAATGGTGATGATTTCATGGTGCCACCAAGCAGAAAGCTGGCATGATACCCATGAATGTGGAGTTGGGATGTTGATTAATAATTTGCATGAGTTTAAAGCATAGTTGATAGCACGGGTACATCAATAGAAAAACAGACCAATGGAATGGGTGAGTCTGTAAATAAACTCACGTACGTCTGGAAATTTAGCATGTGATAAAGACAGCACCCAAGTCATGAGGCAAAGAGAGACTTCTTCATAAATGGTTGTAGGACAACTGGCTAGCCACTTGAAACAAAGATACAACTTGAAAAAAGACACAATTAGATCCATACCTCACACCATACACAAGAATAAACATCAAGTGAATCAGTGATCTAGACATAAGGAAATAATATTTTTCCAGTTCTAAAAGAAGACAACGGATGAACTCCTTTATGAACTGGACATAGGGAAAGCTTTCTAATTATGACTCAAAATCCAAACGCAATTTTAAAAAAGTGATAAACTTCCCTATGCAAAATTTTTTAAAAATCTTTTGCGTAACAACAAATTCATAAAGTTAAACGGAAACGTGGCTCACTGGGAGATACTACAAACTGCTGGCTTATGGCACGCAACCCAGCCTGGGGATGGGCTCTCTTTGCCCCACAGTATTTTAGAAGATCGCTAAGAATGGGAACCATCTCGAACAACTGGGAAGTATCTGGGTCTCCAGTTTCTCCTTACACATGGGAGGACCTGGCGACATTTAGGCATTATGTCCACCTGGCAATAAGGGGAGAAATCACTTGGCAGGCCACGGGGCTCCATTCAGTTACCTGCTTGTAACTGTGTGGGTACATCTGAGTTGGATAGCTCTGACTAGAATCCACAGCCTGGTAAGCCGTCCTACCCTGGGGGCTGGAGCTCAGCACCGAGACAGGCAAGAGCATCACCCCTGCCTTTCTGCCCTCCTCTGCCCATTGCAGACAGGGACAGCCGTTCTACCAGCAGGATCTTGCCGCCTGAAGGTTCTTCTCTCTAAAGATTCCCTATGGCTTCCTCTCACACTGTGGGCGGCTCACTGAGGACTCGTTACACACACAGGACAAAGAGGTTAAAGTGCCCAATGGCTGGCTTTGCAAAACCCCCAAAGCCCATGGCTGTGCCCTAGTCTTTGAACACCAGCCCAGAAATGCCAATGGGCCCCCATTCATATATGGAGAGAGAGGACAGTTCTGTCTCCTCCGGCCGCTCCACCCTCCCCTGCTGGCCTTCCTCCTGATGGCAGCAGGTGCAGCCCATCCAGCATATGGGACGGCCTGTGCCTCTCTCCTCTGGAAGCTCCCCTAATCCTTTTCCCGGCAGGGACACTGGCTAGCAGATCAAAGCCGCCTTTGGTGGTGCTGCAGCCAAACGGGCTTGGGTTGTCAAGATGGCTTTTCAAAGAGACAGCATCCTCCCTTCTTCTCCGCCAGAGGCTTTGTTCTGAGGCCCCCAGGAGCAAGGGTGCTCACCCCTCTCTCTCTCTGAGGAATGTGTCTACACTTCCATTTTAACCCTCTCATTCCAGAACCAGGTGAAATCATTCTCAAAAGGCCCTGCCAAAGTAGAACATTCCAGAAAGAGTACTGGCTCCATGTCCTTAAAAAGGCCATTGATTATTTAAGCAACTTATAACATTTTGTAAAAACCAAACTAAATTGCCACATCAGATGTTTTGTTCTAGTTACTCATCCCTCTTCAAAAAAGCTCTTACACCTTGAAGTGTGGAGATTTAGAGACTGATTTGTTTAGGGGTGGGGGAGGGGGGACGGGCTCTCCAAAGGAGCAGAGCAGGACAAACCCATCGCAGGGAGCGCTGCCAACAAGGCTTCTCCTCGTGCTTCATTCTCCCTGTGTAGGGATTCCTTTTTTCTACTTTTTGAGTTCAGACACACACACACAAAGCCTAAAATATGAATCTCTTATTTTTTAGTAAATGCTGAGTTTGTTTTCTATAAAACAAAGCTGGAGCAGGCTTGCTGTCCAGATGTCTCCTTTCTCAGGATTCTCCATTATTTAAGTAGGTCACTCCTTCTTCTCACAGAGCAAAAAGTGCCTCGATCTTACTTTTCTGCTGAACCCAGTTCTGAATTTTCCAGTTCACAAGAGATCTAACATGAGCAAGAAGAGACAGACATGGTGAAGAAGAAAGTGGGTCTAGTATGGTGGTTAAGGGCATGAAGGTTGGTTGTAGAGGCATTAAGGGTTGATCTACTCAGCCATCATGGAATCTTTAGCAAGTTCTTACCTTCTGGGAGTTTCAGTTTCCATGGGTGGATGAATGGATGGATAGATGGACAGAAGGGTGGGTGGATGGATGGATGGATGGATGGACGAATGGATGGGTGGATGGGTTAGTGTATGGGTGGATGAATGGATGGACAGGTGGGTGGATGGAAGGATAGGTAGATGGATGGATGAATAGATGGATGGGTGGGTGGATGGATGGATGGATGGACGGACGGATGGGAGGATGGATGGATGGATGGATGGATGGATGGATGGATGGATGGATAGAAGGTTGGACAGATGCGTGAATGGATGGGTGGATGGGTGGTTGGATGGGTGGTTGGATGGGTGGATGGATGGGTGGATGGGTGGAGGGACGAATGAATGGGTGATTGGGTGGCTGTATGGGCAGATGAATGGATGGACAGGTGGGTGGATGAAAGGATAGGTGGATGGATGGATGAATAGATGGATGGGTGGGTGGACGGATGGACAGAAGGGTAGACAGATGAGTGAATGGATGGGTGGATGGGTTAGTGTATGGGTGGATGAATGGATGGACAGGTGGGTGGATGGAAGGATAGGTCGATGGATAGATGAATAGATGGATGGGTGGGTGAATGGATGGATGGGTGGGTGGATGGATGGATGGATGGATGGATGGATGGATGGATGGGCGGACAGACGGATGGGAGGATGGATGGATGGATGGATGGATGGATGGATGGATGGATGGATGGATAGAAGGTTGGACAGATACGTGAATGGACGGGTGGATGGGTGGTTGGATGGGTGGATGGATGGGTGGGTGGATGGTGGGTGGATGGGTGGAGGGACGAATGAATGGGTGATTGGGTGGGTGTATGGGCAGATGAATGGATGGACAGGTGGGTGGATGAAAGGATAGGTGGATGGATGGATGGATGAATGGATGGGTGGGTGGATGGATGGACAGAAGGGTAGACAGATGAATGAATGGATGGGTGGATGGATCGGTGGGTGGGTGGGTGCATGGGTGCATGGGTGGATGGGTGGATAGGTGGATGGGTGGACAGGTGGTTGGTTGGATGGATGGATGGATGGATGGATGGATGGATGGATGGATGGATAGGTGGGTGGATGGATGGATGGATGGACAGGTGGGTGGATGGATGGATGGATGGATGGATGGATGGATGGATGGATGGATGGACACGTGGATGGATGGATGGATGGATGGATGGATGGATGGATGGATGGATGGATAGATGGGTGCATAGATAAATAGAAAGATAAATAGGTAGATAGAGTCAGATATATGGGATATAACAGAAGCTGTGTAGAGAAATTAAAATGGCCCCAATTCTCCTTCTGTATCTACACCTTTTGCATGTGGCTCTGCAACCCTCCCAAGAGGAAGTCTGTTGGCCTCCTTGAATCTCTGCTGCCTGTGTGATTTACTTTGGCCAAAGATTATGGCAGAGAGAATTTGAAAGGCAGTGAAAATACTCTGTACGAAACTGCAACGGTGGACACGTGTCATTACACATTTGTCCAAACCCACAGAGTGTACAACACCAAGAGCGAGCCCTAATGTAAACCACGGACGTGGGTTCCTGGGAACTCTCTGTACCTTCCTCTCAATCTTGCAGTGAATCTAGAACCGCTCTAAAAAAAATAAAGTCTTCAAAAAACAGGCACTTATTGAGCATATGCATTCCCATGACCGCCAGGAACATCTCTCTGCACACACAATGCTTCCAACTAAAGATGGTGTTTCTTAAACTCCAGACATTCAGGCATCACTCTCATGCCATCAGCCAGACAGTTATGCATTGCGAATCGATCAATGATTCTATCAATAATTAATACTTTATTAAAGTAAATACTTAACCAAATACCAGTGAATTAATGAAAACATGTGTTTAGATAATCCCAGTATAAATAAAAACACAGGATCCCATGATCCAAATTGTTGCCAGTCTATGGCTCTGCGCCTGATATTTGCCATTTCTTTGTTCGGTGGGGAGGTTACTGAGTGTAAGGTGCTCAAGACGGTGACACCAAAATGACACTATGCCCTCGATGAAATGAGAATAATTCAAACAGAATCGAAAAGGGAATCGCGTTCTCCTTTGTGAGACTCGGGCAGCTTCACAGCATGTCCGTGTGCCTCCAGCTGCAGCCCCGTGGACGGTCACGAGCATGGCCCCCCAGGACCTGTGCCCATCTGCACCCTCCCACGCTGCGACTGTGTTGATCACCTAAACTCCTCTCACACCCTGGGGAGCCCTGGCCAGAGCATGAAGGAAGCAGAGGTAATTACCCGCCGTCCCTGAGTTTCTTTCTTTCCCGACACTTGATCTGCTGATGGCCAGGGAACCATCTCCTGGCTGTCGGCACCCAGCGAGCCCAGACAAATATCCGCCCTCTCATTCTGGTTCATCTGCCCACACCGTCTCCCAGAAAGACAGGATTATTCGGTAATTTTTATCGATCTGAGACAATAACCGTGGAGAAGTCCGAAGCTGGTTTCCTAAGGCCACGGGCGAGGGACCAGGGGAGCCGTTGACAGCGACACCGTTTTATCTGGCCTTCCTGTGACGGCGCGTTCATTAGCTGTCTGCCTTCCTGTTTATCCATTTTCTTTATCTGTGTCGCCTGTCAGCGCCGGGGATATTGTATCCTCCATCAGGTGTTCATCAGAGAACGCTACGGTGGGGCTGCGGCAGGAAATTGAGTTTTTGAGATTCTGAGATAGTGAACACAGGAGAAGTCCGCGTCACTTAGCACCCAGACAGAATAACGGCGGGGGAAATGACCCTTTCAGCCCGCATGATGCGTCACCTTCATCATGACGCTCACTTGTGGATGTGTTGACGGAGGCGGGTTTCTCGGAGCTGGTTCTCTCTGGGCTGGGATGCGTAGGTTGTCCAGACTGGAGAGAGGACCCCAGGATGGGGCACAAGCAGAGCATCCCTCCAGGAGAGGCTCGGGGTCTCGGCATGCGAGGAGATGGAAGGTGGTCTAGGAGCGGGGAGGGGGCCAGAGTTTGCTCTGAATGGAGTAAGCAGCAGGTGCCCACAGGGTCCTTGGTAAAAACGCAAGGTCCCGCTTTCCTCTCAATGGAAGAATTAACAACCAGCACCGTGGTGCCTGTGACTTTCAGGGACTGCCCAGAGGGGAGGGGTTTGCACCGCGGTTCTGCACCTGCATATCTGATTTTAAAGCACTGAGAGATTAAAAAAAATAAAAGTGCGGACATCTGCTCATTTTACAAATAGGAAAGCACATACCTAGAAAAGTTACTGTCTTTGAACTCTAAGAAAAAAAAAAGTGACGGGAATGTCCCAGATGCGTAAGTGGTATTGTCTTAGGCTGTGCAAAGGATCCTCGACTAAGGGTGATTTTGCCCCGAGACACAGCCGGTAACGTCTGGAAATATTTCTGGTTCTCACAACTGGAGGCAGGGGGGGCTCCCAGCATCTAGAGGCCGGAACCCAGCAATGCTAACAGGACAGGCCCCTGCCGCGAACACTGTCCAGTCCTACGTCGGCAGCTGAGGCTGGGAACGCCCGATCTGACCTGACTCACGTACAAGGTGTCCGTGGTTCATCAGAGGTACAGGTGAGACAGAGGAAGGATTTTGGCCAAACCCTCTTCAATCCAAGGAGAGGAAAGGTATCCTTGTGGGTTAAGGGCCTTCCTGATGTCAGACAAAACCCAAGGAATCCCCGCTCCACAACGTACTAAAGATTTTGTCATTGTTGTTTTGCGGGGTTTTTTGCAAATACCTTAAGCTTTTGAGCTTTAACGTCCTCATTTCTATATAGGGAATCCTATCATCACCAAGTCACAAAAGGCGGTAAGCAAAGTACCCCTGGACAGAACGTGCCCGAGCGCTGGGAAGGGTGCTGTTGTTATTACATTATTATCCTTCTTAGAACGATTACTATCATCATTATTTCAGTCATGCTGCTAAGTTAGAGTAGAAAGTTTTCAAGGCCACAGAGATGTGGAAAGGAACGGGCAACATCTGTGTGAGAAAAGATTCCAGCACCAAGAGCGGCGGTGGGCCCTTCCACGAGTCCGGGGGGCCATGGGGTCACGACCGCCTCCCGCTGACCCACCTGGTATGAGGCCCCCAGGAAACAGAGCCTGCCTGCCCCCATCCACCTCAAGGAAAACCCTGATGGGATTTTTCCTTCCAAGTCCCTGCCGTTTACTTGAAACACAAGCCGGCCGGGTATTCTGAGGGTTTTTTTTTTCCCTCTCCGGGTTGGTGATTTATTAACATTCTCCAGACACAGAATGTCTCTCTCTGCTAAATATGGCGCATTGTTTCTTTTTTTCTTGAAACAAAAGGCACCTTGATAAATGGATTATTTTATTTCAATGTGTCTTCTGAACAAGCCCCTGAATAGCCTTTGCTGAAATTCCATAGTGTGGTTTGAAATTTCAGAGCAGAGAAACGCTCCTCTGAAACAGCACGTACTTATCTCCCTCTCTGAGCCCCTGGAGGGTCACCCCCTTTCTTGGGGAGAACTCCATAGTCATCCTCGGGTGTGACTCAATCACTACCCCAGCCCCAGGAGAGCAAAGACTTATGCCTTTCAGAGACAAATTCTCTGAACCAGCTGGCATCTCAGACTCTATCAGCAGGAGAACGGCGCCCTGGGTATGCACACACGAGGGAAATATTCACTAGGGAGAGCCGTAAATCTAAGCTGCAATGTTTTAACCACATTGAATTTATATTTCCTGAAGTTGAGCTCACAAATAGCGTGGTGGCCATGTGGCTGATCCCTCCACACCCCGTGTCCCCGGGTGTGGCTTGGACCCCAGGTCCGCAGGGGGCTCCAGGGCTCAAGCTGGGGTTTCCCTAAGGGAGGCGCTCCCCAGTGAGCTGGTGCATGAGTTTGTCATTGCTGCTGTTAAAATGACACAAACTTAGTAGCTTAAAACAACGAAAATATTTTTCATAATTCTGCAGGTCAAAAGTGAAATGAAGGTGAGGGCAGTGCTGTGCTCTTTGCAGCGGGTTCGGAGAGAATGTTTTCTTGTCTTATCCACTTTTTTTTTAAAGATTTTATTTATTTATTTGACACAGAGAGAGAGAGAGAGCACAAGCAGGGGGAGCGGCAGAGGGAGAGGGAGAAGCAGGGTCCCCGCTGAGCAGGGAGCCCGATGACGGACTCAATCCCAGGACCCCAGGATCACGACCTGAACCGAAGGTAGACACTTCACCGACTGAGCCACCCAGGCACCCGGTCTTTTCCATTTTTGAGAGGCACCTGCTGTCCTTGGCTCCTGATTCCTTCCTCCCTCCTCAAAGCCACCAGCCCGCAGCCTCTGTTCCCTCTGACCTCCCACCTCCCTCTCACAACAACGCTTGTGATTAAATCCCACCTCAAACCCTTAAGTTAATCACACCCACCAAGTCCGCTTTGCCATGTAAGGTTACATATTAGTAGGTTCTGGCATTTGGGGCACAGACTCTTTGCCCAGCACACATGGCATTTGGGGGACCTTGGCAGTATTTCTGGTTATCACAAGCATTGGAGGGAGGATCCTCACGGGCAGGTAGACAGCGGGGTCCTGCTCTGCGAGATGTTCTGCAGGGCCTGGGATGGTCCCCCTGCGACACACAAGTGCCCGGGCTGGCTCTGACGTCTGGGGCTCCCACTGAATAGTCACAAGGGTGAGAAACCTCTTCTAGTCCCCGAGCCAATAAGCTATCTCCAACAGCTACGAAAACAGCGAGCAAGGGGCAGGAATTTCGTAGAGGGGGCATTTTCCAGTATTGCAACTCATGGGGTGAAACTGTACTTTTGATTTGATAAAACTTTAGTGAAAACGTATTTATCCTTTTGGAAAATTTCATCAGCCATGCCCAATCTATTTGTGAATGCACGTTGTCCAAACTTGTCCACACCAGTCAGTATTTGTGGCTGACACGTGCACGGCGCTCTGAACACAGCTAGGGTCTGACTAGTAACATGTGTCCTCCAGCACACGTCAAGATATGATCTTATTACAGACTACTCTGCTCATATTTTTCCTGTCTGTGACAGGGCACCATGCAGATTTGTTTTCAGTTACATACGTAGATAGGTCGTAAGATTACAAATTTAGCAGGTGCCCGGGTGGCTCAGTCAGTTAAGCGTCCAACTCTTGATTTTGGCTCAGGTCATGATCTCAGTCAGGGTCTTGGGATCAAGCCCGCATCAGGCTTTGCGTTCAGCGCAGAGTCTGCTTGGGATTCTCTCTCCCTCTCCCTCTGCTCCTCTCCACCATGCTCTCTCTCTCTCTCTCTAATCAATAATAAATAAATTATTTTAAAAATATTAAAAATTTAATTTTATGCCGCATAAAGGTACGGGTTGAGACCATTGGTCTCATCCAGGAGCTGGCAAAAAATTTTTTAAAAGGCCATCTAGTAAATATTTTGGGTTTTGCAGGCTAAGAGGCAAAATCAATATTACACGGGTACTTACATAGCCATTTATAAATGTGAAAACCATTCTTAGCTGTGGGCCACACAAAGACAAGTGAGGGGCTGGATAAAGCCCATGATGCCATATTTGCCAACGCCTGATTTAAACCAAATGGGTAATTCCAAACCTGTTTCCAGCAACGTGTTCAGTTATGCACTGGTCTACACCACCAGGGATTCTCAAACATTGGGTACTTTTGCCAACGGTGGGGAGGGGTGCAAGTTGGCAATGTCTGGGGCCATTTTTGATTGTCGTGGTTGGTGTGGGGGATGTTACTGCCATCTCGTGGGCGGAGGCCAGAGATACTGCTCAACGTCTCCATGCACAGGACAGCCCCACACCATAGAATCATCTGGCCCCACAGGCCACCAGTGCTGAGGAGAGCCACGTCCGAGACCAGTGGGGATCTATGAGCGATGAAGAGGGTTTGCTGGGGCTTCAAGGAAGGAAATGCCCTCACGGCTAAGACAAACAGGGAAGCAAATGCCTTTCTCTCCAAAGGCAAATGAGGGACCAGGTTACCCCATCAATGCTGCCATCCATCCCAGAACTATGGGTGAGACCCCCGGAGATAGTCAGCAATGGCGGGCACAGCCATGACTGTGGGAGCGGGTCGTTACAGCGAAGAGGGAGCACTGCATGAACACAGGCTGCATCTTGCTTTCCCGCCACACTTCCCGTTAGGCTGACCAATGGATGCCCGTCATGCACCGTTGTTTTCTTTCAGCCAAAAGCTTCTACGATGATACACGTTGGCTGTGTCCAAATGGAGCCTATTGGCTTTGCGCGTCATCTACGGGAGAGATGAGCACGCTTTTTCCGTCAAGGTCTAGATAGTAAACATTTTAGGCTTTACAGGCCAAGTGGTCTCTGCAACCACTCAGCACTGCTGTTGTATCATGAAAGCAGCCAGAGACCAATGTAAACACAACTGTGTCTCTGTGCCAATAAAACTTTATCGATGGACACCGAAATTGGCATTTGATAGAATTCTCCCATGTCGGAAACATTATTATTTAAGAAAAGCTTTCTCGACCATTTACAAATGTAAACACATTCTCCCCTCGTGGGTCATCCAAAAATAGGCGGGGGCTGGATTTGGTGTGGGAGCTACCAATTGCTGACCTTCGATACAGCCGAAACCTTCCTAAAGTGGTGTTTCACGCAGATGATGGCTTTCTTGGCGTTTTCTTCAGGGCCCTTCACAATATGAATTATACACCAGGTTTAGCTCATTGATCCGAAATGTAAACATGGCATTTACTACGTCTCTAAAACAGCTTGGAAATTGAAGCAAAAAGAAAAAAAAAATGGATCAAAAGCATCAGAAGGGATTTAGAGTTGCATAATAGAAGCCTTTATGGCAGAATTTAAATGGCTGCACTTGCTGCTCATATAGCTTATGGTTCGAGGATAGTTAGCTGTGTCTCTTCAAAGAGAGGCATCTTTCGCAGATGGTGGTATTATTTATGATGGAACCTGACATTAATCCTGAGAGTTCCAATTATCTCAATTCATGTCAATAAAAGGGAACAGCATTCCCGTTCTTTACGAGGGTCTTTTTCCTCAAAAAGAAAGAGCTTATTTTTAATATAGCCCACGTATTTTCTTTCCCACTAATTACAGATAATTAAAAAAAAAAAAACAACCTCTTCTCTACCCATTGAGCCATCCCATTTTCCCCACATAGGAGTCCCATTTGCCTGCTAGTTAGCGTCTGTAGTTTTGTTTGGTTACACCAGTATTTAGGATGATTATATTAATGAGAAGTCTTAGGACACAAAGTAGAAAATGCTTTCCTGATGGCGAAGTAAATGAAAAAAAAAAAAAAGAAAGAAAGAATACACCAGAAGATGAAAGCGATTTTTCTCTTTCATTATACAGTCTTTAACTTTTCTCTAGAGAAAGAGGACATTTGCACAGAGCCTCCCAAGAAAAATGGAGAATGTATAGCGGAGAATTCTTAGAAGTCAAAGAGAAAAAAAAAAATTCCTAAAACAGAAGATGAAATCTTAGCCTCATGAAACCTGCATTATCGTGACCCAGAAGGATGAAAACAGCAGCCCCAACAATCAACAGCCTGTGGGTTCGGGGGCTCATCTCCTACCTCTCATACTACGTACTCCTTTAAACCTTCAATATCCCCCTGTGTTCCATACTCTTGCCACCCCATTTTACACCTAAGGAGACAGAGGCCCAGAGAGGTTAAGTATCTTACCCGAGGGCACACAGCTAGGAATCCCAGAATCAGGATTTGAACTCAAGATGCATGAGCTCACCTTTAGGCTATCCTGCTTGGAATATGGAGTTAAAGTGCCAGAGCTTGTTAAAATAATTCAAGTATTTCAATATTTAAAGTCATGGTGAGAGTACTACTCTCAGCACTGCCTCAGTCCAGAGATGCTGAATTCCAGCTTGAAAGTCAGGCTTACCTTGAGGAAAGAATGGTTGAGAAATGGAGCCCCTGGATCCAGCTGTACCTGAAGGTGGACAGTCCCTGGAGTTTTCCCTTCATAGCTTAAGCCAGTCCCACATGGGCTTCCTTTGAACTGATATTCAGTACCCTGTTCTTTCTCGATGAGCCCAGTAAGCTCAAAATGTTCTCATTTAATATTTCAGGGGCGAGACCTCAATCTTGGTCTTAACACTATTCCCCTCAAAAAATCCACTGGGGGATAGTATGAGGCACACTCTTCATTGAACAAACATTAACTGAGAGTCTTTTCTGTGTCCTGTGCACCTGCTTCCATGGGAAACACACAGGAAAGTCAGCCACGTTTATCAGGCTCAGTGGACGGCAGGGTGAGGACGGGGCAGCCACAGAAGGGAAGAGCGAAGATGGTAGAAATAACCAAGCAAGCACACTGTGCTGGAGGGCTGAGGGTGGGACCCACATCTCAGGGGAGGTGTCTGCATGGGGTGGGGATGCCGGGGCGGCGAGGCTTGCTACCACGGCTGTTGCTTCGGCGTGCCACAGTGACAAGAACCGACATCCACTCAGTGTTGTCCTCGTTGAAGTCCCTACAGCATGCAGACACCTCCCCGCTTCCCTGCCCCGGCCATAGCGTTCAGCTGGAGCTGGGTGCCAGATGTCATTCCTGTCTGCGATGGCTCCAGAAAGATGCACCCTCCGCTTTGGAAAAGCACAAACTTAACAAACCGTGAACAAGAAAAAGACAGTGGAGCATTTTGGAAAGGGCACAGCAAAGCCCCACACAGACCTTCCTTCTCCCGCATGGGACAAAGGCCTGACGCCGAAGGGGGGGAAAAGCAGAGCATGCCCCGCAGAGCACAGGAAAGACCCAGGCTGCTGGTGGAAGGGGAAGAGACCTGCCCTGGGCTACTGGGCATTTGCTCCCAGGGCAGGAGCTGGCGGGGGAGGAAGCGGCAGCCACCTCTCAAGCACGAGCTTATGCTGCCAGTCACCGTGGGCACCGTGTTGGCACCTGCTGGGGTGGAGGATGCCCCTTCTGTGGACCTGAGACTCCTCCTGGTCAGGAGCTTCCCCAGGGACACTCCCATCCCCAGGCACAGGCAGACAGGTCCGATGTGTCCACTGCAACACTCTCCGTAATTGCCCCGAATCAGAAATGATGTAAATGCTTATTGGGGTGGAGGGCTTACATGCAGGGGCCCCAGAACAGAACCAGGGCAGAGGGAGCAGCCCAGTCAAGAGGCCAGCTCGGAGCCAGCTCACCCAGTTCCAATCCCAGCCTCACTGCTCCCTGGCTGTGAGGGTCAGCTGCTTACTAGCTCGTCTGTGCCTCAGTGTTCCCATCCATATAACGCCCTCAATACCAGCACATGCCTCAAGGGTCCATTGAAGATTAGAGCAGCTACTATGTAAGGTGCTCTGAGCGGTGCCTGGCACACGGCAGGTGCTCGACACCACCGTCCGTTCACTTCAACTATGATGAGCCAGCGGCCGAACAGGACGACCACAGGCACTCGCGTGGGAACCTCTCCAGGTCACAGCATGGGCTGACAATCAGGTTGCAGAACAATGTCATTTACAGCGAAACAAACACACAAAGAACCACAAGGACTGGTCTGAATTACACTTTGCTGCAGATTATTTTTCCCACAGAGATTTCCAGAAACACTACCCAGGACTTCATTCACTGGTTCAATGGACTCGTTAAGGATCCAGGATCCCCATCTCTAATGTGGGCCTTCATGCTCATGGTCGCAATAACGCTGCTACCCGTCCAGCCATTGCAACTGAGTTCCAGAGGGGGGAAAAAAGGAAGGGAAAAATATCTCTGCCAGGTGAGTATATTACATGATATTGGCTTTTTTTTTTTTTAATTGGCTTTCCTGGAAGACTTTCCCAGTGCACTTCTGCTTATAACTTCTTGCCAATATTGGTTCATAATTACTCAGCTGTGAGGGAAACTGCAAAGGTGAATATTTTTAACCGGGCACATTGCCACCTCCAGCAAATTAATAAGTAAAGAAAGAGGAGGGAGGAATGGATATTGTATAGATAGTTAGCATTATCTCACAATTACTACAGAAGTAACATATCGTTTATGCTAAAATAATTATGTTAAAAAATAACTATCGATACTGATACTTCTACAATACGAATACATTGAACATCATTATGTTAAAACCACAAGAACAACACACTCGCACGCACACACACAAGCGTTCTGGAAGTTTTTCGTGATAACATCGCGCTTACAAGAGATTACCTCAGAGGAGCAGAAGGAAAATGAGATTTTTTGGATGGTCACACGGAGTTTAGCTTTGCTGATGTCTTGTCTTACTTTATAAAATAAGAGAGGGCATTCGCACATCAGTTACGCAGTGAAAACGCTCGGAGAAGCTGCCCGTGGTGGCAGTGCTGGGGTGACCTGCTCTGACGGACTCAGGCCACAGAGCAGGTGGGTCAGCAGTCCTGCGTGTGGTCTGACAACAGGTGCATGGCTCAAAGGCAGAATTACCTCTTCCCTCCCCGACCTTTGCTCTTCTTTCTGTATCTGGCTTCCGAGGAGAGCGAAGGGAAGGGGACTCACACAGGTCTGTGTGCGTCCAGATGCCTCCGTCTCACCCTGGGACAAGGCAGAGTCGCTAGACGCCGGGCTGACCGGAGGACTTTCCCGGAAACAGCCCCATGTGGGGGGCGGGGTCCATCCAGCTGCTCGGGCGTGTGTGCGGCAAGACTTCCCGGCGTTCCTCACATGCAGCACAACTAACCGAGCACCTACTACGTGCCCGAGGCTGCTGCAGGCAGTGAAGGAACCACAGCGAACAGGACAGTCCCTGGAGCCCCGGCGCTGACGCTCCCGCGGGAGAAAGAGAACGCCCCAGAACGCTGGTGGTGCCGAGGGTGTGGAGAAGAGAAATCTGTGTCCAGGAGCTCGCCCCGACCACTCCAGCCAAAGCAGCTCCCGCGCCTGGCCAGCCAGCCTGCGCTGGGCTCCCGTTTTACCATCTCATGGCTCTTCTCGTCTCTCCCTAAACGATCCTGGTTGGCTCATTGGGTCCTCGCTTTAGCATCTCTGTGCCTGAGACTGTCCTTCCTACCAGCCAGGAAAACGCATGACCCAGAGACCCCATCTTCTCTCTACCCCGGGCCCAGGCCAGTATCTGGAACAGGGGGCACTCGGTAAGTATTTCCTGAACAAAAGAACGAACAAATGAATGAATGAGTGAGTGAATGAATGAGTGAATGAATGAATGAGTGAGTGAACAAAGGAACAGAATAGATGCCTAAGTGCCCTGTAAACCCAGACCGCCCACTCCCAGAGCGGCCAAGCGGGTTCCCACGTCCCGTCAGCATCTCTGGCCCTGGCTCCTCGGGGGTCCCTCGTGTGTGAAGGCAGTCATGGAGCCTGACGAACTCCAGCATGTCCCCTGGTCCTGGCTGCCCACGGGGACCACGTTTGGAGCCGCCTCCTGTGAATTTAGGTCTGGTCTGTGTTCGGCTGCCACGGCTACGCGGGAAGCCAACGCTGTGTTACAACGTGGGACAAGGTGCTCGCAGTGAATGTCCGAACGCGCCTGGACATGGACACCCGGAGACGGAGGGAAAGGGGAGGCAGAGGGGAGAAGTCAGCTTGAGCGCAGATTCCCCAGGCTGCAAGGACATCGGGCCCTTTCCTGGGGCGGCTGCAGGAGGCTTGCTGTGTGGACCAGAGAACCCTGGTGCTCGCTCCAGCAGGTATGGGTCATCCTCAGAGAGGCTGGTCGGGGCCACGGAGCTCCGGCCCCAGAGGGCCCTTCCCTAGTGACGGCCTCTCAGACTGGGGGCAGGAGGGACCAGACTGGCCCCCAGACAGGTTTACTGCGCTGCCAAAAACAGAGCAGGAGGGAGGGAGGAAGGGAAGGAGCTGGGCACGGGGAGCTGCCAACCGTTTGAAATTAGAGGGAGCACATGCACGTTCGGATCCTTAGTTTCTTGTTAAAGACTGGAATTGGGGGCGCTACCAGGCTGGCCTTCCTGCCTGGCAGCAAGTGGCTGGACCCAAGAAAGAGCGGTCCCCGCGGGTCTCCAGGTCACCAGAACCCCCAGCTGGCTGGCCCCTGCCCTCTGCGTCTGCCACCCCAGCCTCGGATCGCATGTGCCCAAGCCCACTGAGCCCAAAGGACGGAAGGCAGCCCAGCAGAGCTCTGCCACCAGAGAGGCCCCTGACCCAGACCTCTGCGTTAGCTCAGGCTGTCCGTGGTGGCGGGGGCATCTGATGCTCTAAAAGACGGGTCCTCTCCCGCAGAGAATCCGAGAAGCCACGGAGCCGGGGGACATTCCTAACCTCTGCCACCAGAGGGTGCCCTCTGAGGGGCCCAGGGGAGGCCAAGGCCCTGGGAGGTGTGCAGGCCACATCCAGCCCGCCAGGAGCCCGCAGTGCCCATCATCCATCCAGCTGCCAACAGCCAAGACCCCCAGTCCTCCAGACACAAAGCACGCGGCCCCCGGCGGCACCCATGTCCCCCCACCATGCCAGGGCATCTCTCAGTGACTCCAGTTTAAACTGGACTGGATCCAAAGCAACTCGGCTCTTTAGACTGCTGGAGGAATCCACCCTGAACTCGGAAAACCCCCAGGCTGACGGGCAAAGGGCTGGGCTTGCAGCTTGGATCGAGGCACACGTTTTCCACACTGGGGTGTGCTAGGGGGTGCCTACGTTTCCCCTACGTTTGGCCAGAAAGCCCAAATCCAGGATGACCGTGAGCCCATGTTCATTCATGAGAGGCTCGGGCCAGGAGGAGGAAGGCCCCCAGGCCAGGCCAGAGCAGCAGAGCTCATGACCTTTCCTGCGGGCCCCAGAACTGCGACTGGGTCGGTTCAGGGACAACTCACTGCTCTGCCAAGCTTTGCAACCACCTCATTCCCTCAACACCTAACCACCCAGCATGCACTGCTGCAGAGAACCTTTGGGTGCACGCAGCGCACACTGCCGGAGAGGCACCGAGGGCCAGAGAAACACAGCAGGCCATGCTGTGCCGAGTGCCGGGAGAGTGACGCCGGGCGGCAGAGGGAGAGGAGGCCCGGGGAGAACCCGCAGGGGGCAGAGGCCTGGGGAGGCGTCCAGGCAAAGGGGCAGCAGCCCTTCACTGGCATGCAACGCTGGGCCAAATGCCTACCTTTCTCTCCGGGATGTGCTCCTCTGAGCCGTGGGGGCGCAGGAGCTCCTGCTCAACCAGGTCATCAAGAAGCCAGAAGCCAGTAAGGGCTTAGTGCCATCCCGGCCCCAAATCCACTTCCTACTGCCGCTGCTGAAAGCAGGGCTTGTGCTGGGCCGTGATGAGGGTGCAGAGATACACAGGGCAGGGAGGAGGAGAGAAGTCCCACCCACGGGGGCGTCTGTGACTTGGGGACCTCCTGCAGCCGGCTGTGCCCTTGCAGGGCTCAAAAGCAGATTCCCACACTGTCAAGCACGGACCCTCCCAGCAGTCTCGGAGATGATGTGTTAAATGCTGGTCGGAGCAAGAACGGTGCCAGGTTCACTGAGCCCAGGAAGGGGCACCTGGGCTGGGACCAGGACAGAATCCCAGCCCTAACTTAGCTCATGAGGCCATTCAAGCTCTGCTCAGTAACATGCCCCAAAGGACATGGGGACTGGTGCCCAGCCCCCTGCGCACATGCCTACCAGGCCGGCCACCCGCCTTCCAGCCAGGCCAGGGCCTCGGGCTCTGGGCGCAGCTCAGAGCAGGGGGCGGGCGGGGAGGACACAGCTCGTGTTCACGACCGCCTGGTGGGGTGAGCCTCCCGCCCACGCCCAGCATCGATCTCCCAATCTCAGCGGCAAACCCGCTCTCTCTCCTGGTTGCAGGTGCCCGCTATGCGGCCGGGCTGTTATGAAGGACGGCGCACACACGGGCTTTCCTGCAGGTCCTCCTGGACTTTCAGAGCTCTGTCCCCTTTCCCACCTTGCCGTCTCTGCAGCAATTAAGGATTGAAACGGCACAGGCGTGGTGTTTAATGTGCCCTGCTTAAGGGGGGCAAGTGCTTCTCTGCAAATCGCAAACAAGCACAGACCTGGGTCTTCTCTCACGGGCACTGACCTTAACTGAGAAACCGAAACAAACTTCTACGGGAACTGGAGATCGCACGGTCGCCCCTTGTGCACCAGGTGCACAGCTAGGAAGTGGGTGCTCGTGCGGGAGATTTTCAGTGACCGTCCTGGGGTCATCAAATTGGGTGACGCGGCTCAAAGGGTACAAACTTCCAGACAGAAAATAAATAAGTCCTCGGGATATAACGTTCCGCATGGCGACTACGGTTAACCCTCCGTCTCATACGTTTGGAAGTTGCAAAGAGAGCAGATCTTACATGTTCTCACCATGATTAAAAAAAAAAAATGTGTAACTGCGTTAGTGATGGATATTAACTGGACCTATTAATCACCCCACGATATATACAAATATTGAATTATTAGGTTGTACACCTGACGCTAATATAATGTGATGTGCAACTGCGTCAATTATATCCCCATAAAAAGTTCCTGCTAGGTCTTGCTATCCCCACTGCACGGATGGGAAGACTAAGGCTGACAGGGTAGCTAAGCCTCCTCATACTGGGTCCCAGCGGAGCCCCACCCAAATTCCACACCTGAGCCCTTCTCACGGCGTTCTGCTACCCGCACCTGCAACGGCTGGAAGCGTGGCCTGTGAGGGTTCTCAGCTGTCTCTGGACAAAGTGACAAAAAAATCAAGATGCGAGGCTGTGTCCTGAAGCTGGACTGTGCCAGACTCAGGGCCTGGACAGGGACGCATCCAGCTGGGGGTGTCTGTGGGCTCGGGTTGTGCGGTATAGGGTGTGAGCCAGCTGCGTGTGTCCGAGTGGGGAGGGTGGGGGATGTCCCCAGGGCGTGGACGGAAAGCCCCCCCACTATGGAGCTGGTCTTCAGTGCGACCACAGTGTGGGGGTGGGCGAGCCGGAGGGACCGAACGTTCACCTAATGAATGAGGTCTGCTTACGTGAACCCAAAGTCCCTAGAAATATGTGAAAAACTCAGAACTGAAGAGCTGCTTTCATAAGAATGACCGCTCTGCAACCTCGGGAGACCCTGGGGGACTCTGGTGCCACACGGTGGCCTCGCGAAGCCTACAGGAAGGCCGTCAGATACTGGGTCACCCAGGTGCCTCACTCGGAATCAGAGAAACTAGCATCTGATCTTTGACACACGAGACGAGACGCCCTCCCCTTCCCTGCTCTTGACCCCTTAAAAGGTCCTTAATGCTCTTGACCCCCTTCGCCTGATGGTAACCAAAGAGTCGAGTCTCACCCCACACAGTCACGGGGCCAGGACCACAGATGAAGGCAGGCTCCTCGGAGGCCCACCCAGACCCCCACGGGGCTGCCTGCACCCCGGATGCCTCCCGCTCTGCCACCTGGGCCCGGGTGCAGCCCACCTGAAACCAGCAGCCACGGGGGATCGATCATAACTTCCCCTCCAGACCTTTCCCTTGGTCTTCCGGAAAGGAGAAGGCCAGACTTCTGTCCCCCAGATCATGATTCAGGTCGCTCGCTCATTGGATTTTCCCCTTGGTCCCTTTTCTGGAACCCGACCACCTGCTTTTAGTTTATTAGTTTAAAAAAAAATTTTTTTTAGTCTTTTTTTTTTTAACAGATCAGGTTAGCTAAACTCCACAGCTGGTATGAACAATTGGCCCATAGTACACTAGCTGAACAGATGCTGTTCTCTTAATAGTTTGAAACGCATAGTTACTCAGATAATCCAAAAATATCCCGATTTTGAGGGATTTCCCGGTTAAAAAGAGCAGTTACCATACCGAGCTTCCTCGAAGTGAAGCCCAAATCTGCGAGCTGTTAGGAAAGCAAAGTGGCTTAGTCTTTTCCATCCCAGAGCTTCGGATTCCTTCCTGCGTTCATTGTGCCTTTATGGGAAAGTACTCACCTGGGAAAACTCATTCGAGGAAGCTCTAAAAACGATGGTCCCTGTCCTGCGAAGACAAGGACTAGGGAGGGAGCAAACGGACATCCCCTGGGGCTGGAGAGAGAAATTTGGGGATGATGACATGATTAGGAGAATAGGGGGGCTTTGTGTCATTAATCTGGCTGCCTTTATCTTACCCCAAGTCCAGGGACAACCAGGGATTCCCCGTAGGGTGTCCAGAGGCTGAACACCATGGGAAACGGCCTAAGCATCCATCCGCGTAGAGGGGCGGATTTGGGCATCACGGTGAGCCCCTCAAGTGCCCGGATCCTGTTTCAACATGTGCTTGTCTCGCTGCTAATGGAAACGAATGAGCCGCTGGCCCTTGTGAGGGCAGAAAATGCACCCACCCCTGACCCACTTGTACGTTTCTGCCCTAGAGAGACACACACACACACACACACTTGCTTGTACACACACGTACATGCACTCACAGATACGCACACACAGACACACACCACATGCACGGGGAGAAACGCACAAGGTTCAGTCTCTTACTTACGTGTCTTAGCAGGAACGTACAAGCCACCTAAACGCCCGCCTATTACTAGGAGAAAGATGGCTAAAACATCACGTTTTCAAGCAGGGGAATACCGTAGAGCACTGAAAAGGAAGAATCTAGAAAGACAACCGTGACCTACTGATAATTATTAAAGCTGCCAAGTGAATACATGGGAATTCATGACACAAGCCTTCCCTTTTTGTGTATGTTTGAAATTCCCATAATAAAATGTTAACTTGCAAAATAAGAAGAAGAGTGATATAGGTCTGTGTGTGCTGAATCATATGGTAGACGCCAGCCACACGTGGGTATGGAAACTTTAACGAGAATTAGATATGATTAAAAAGTCAGTTCCTCGGTCCCACTCAGCACATTTCGAGTGCTCGTTTCTAGCAGCAGGGAGGTTCTATCGGTCAGCACTGTCTGGATCTGTATTTAGCAACATCAGTATTAACAGTACCTTGGGTTTAGGGGGTGCCTGGGTGGCTCAGATGGTTGAGTGTCTGCTTTCGGCTCAGGTCATGATCCCGGGGTCCTGGGATCAAGCCCCACGTCAGGCTCCCTGCTCGGTGGGGAGTCTGCTTCTCCCTCTCCCCCTGCTTGTGCACTCTCTCTCTCTCTCTCTCAAATAAATAAATAAATAAATAAATAAAATCTTCAAAAAATCATTTAAAAATATCTTGGGTTTAAAGGCTGAGAAAAAAAATCATGCCATATGATCACATTTCCGTAAATGTTTCAAACTCAGAAACTAAACACTGCATTTTCGTACGGGTGTGTATCTGAGTACATGGAAAGCATCGAAGGGTCCAGCGGTTTATGATAAGGTCAGAGTCCTTCCCGGAAGGAGAGGCTGGAACACTGGGGACGCTGAGGAATAGATAATTTGCTTGGCCATTAAGGTATCGGGCTATGTGTGTTCCAGAAAACAAAGTTACGGTGAACACGGAAAATGCAACAAAGATACTGCCCTGCGAGGAGCACTGAGGGGGTCTTGGGTCTTCTCCAGGACGGGGACAGAGAGACAAGGCTGGGGAACCAGACCCATCGGGATGGTTTCCCCACCCCGTGGCCACCGTCCTCTGCAAACCTCCCTTTCCCCCGAGAGGTGGTAGAGCTCCACCGCTTTTCTCTGCAAACAAAACCAAGGGGGCTTCCCGGGCGAGGTGTGCTCCTCTCTGAGCTGCTGGTGCTCTTCACGCCGACAGATGTCTCCCTCTCCATGCTGCTCTTTGTGACTCTCCTGGTGTGAAGTCCCGTCCAGCCCCCAAGCCGGGAAGGCCCCCGTCTCTGGTCTGTCTCCGAGGAGCCCGGCCTGGGATGGCAGCCTTCCCCAGGCTCTGCACAACGGTGCTTCTGGGCGGGAGGCCTCACGGTCCTGGGAGTATCTGGCGCTGCTTCTCGGGGAGGTGTCCCAACAAGTCGGGCACGTTCAAGTCTTCCACGGGGCTGCCCCGGCTACACGGCCAATCCCCATTCTCGAGAATTCCAGGCTCAAGAGGCCACCTACTCGCTGAACTGTATTTGTAAAGTTCAAGTCCACATGGGTGGCACTTTCCCGGTCATTCGTGGACAAGGTGGAGGGAGGAGACTCAGGAGTGGCCCTGAGTGCCTGTCCCCAGCTGGGGGCGAGCAAGGGGACGCTCTGTCCCTCTGCCCATTCCGGCTCTCAGATGGCACGTAAGCAAGTGTCCTTTTCGTGTTAACGTCACACGTTTGGTTGTGTTGTGCTTTCTTTCTGTGATTTTGCTGTTTAAAAGGGCTTCCCGCTAACGTGCTGGTGAGCGCCCCCAAGTGTGAGGCTCCTTGCAGAGAAAACACGCGTTAGATGGGTCTGAGTTATAATGTTGTTGGCCGTGAGTTTGGCGTTAATAAATCAATGAAAATATATCAAATCAGGTGCCTTTAAACAGAAGCATGTGTAAAGTCAGGGTTGCATTTGTGGGTCGGCAGAAATGTGACCAGAGGCTCGCAAGGAGCAGTGGTTCCATACCGGCTAATTCAGTGTTCACAGTGACTTTTGGGAATATAAACACTGTGAACAATGTGAATAATGAGAATTGACGTATTTCCCTTGGAAAAGATGGGACGTTTGAATAATACATTTAGCTACAGCGTTATTTAAAATCCTGCGGCATATTTCTTACGGAGAATGAATGATAGCCCAGGCATTACGGATCTTGTGTAGAAAAAGTAACGTACGGATGTAGGTTACTGTGACACGGAGAACACGCGGGAGAGGAGAGCTGAGCCTCACGCGACACCTGCTTCCCTACTTTATACAGATTCTCTAATCTAATTCACACAGACGTCTGCTGGCACGGCCCGCCACCCATCCACGCGTCCAACACACGGTTCCTGAACACGTCCTATAAGCCAGGCACTGTTCTAGACATTGAGCTTAAAACAGTGAACAACAGAGACCAAAACCTTGCCTTTCTGGCACTTTCTGTCAGGAGAAGAGGACAATAGGAAAGTAAAGAAAAGCAGTGGGTAGTGGGTCAGATTTTGGTAAAGGCTGTTGGGTAGAATGGGGCATCTCGGGGGCAGGGCTGGTGTCCTTTTGGCACGATGACCAGGGAAGGCCCCACTGAGAAGGTGCCAATGAAGCAAAAGGTTGGAGGTAAGATGATCTCACTGGGAAGGAGCTGGGGCATGGGTGGGGACGGAGTGACTTGCCTGAGTCCCTTTGACAGAGCTGTGACACCACTTCCTTCTCTTTCCACCTGTCCTAACAGACTGGCCCCAGGTCCCAGCACAGTGCATGCTAACCGGCAAGTAATTTTGGGACAGAAGCAGACTCTGACCCCGTTAGATTACGTGTCCTCCGACTTAGACTGTACAATGGGTTGAATGGTGGCCCCGACTCTGAAACCCCAGATCCTGAAGGTGACCCTATTTCCATGGAAAGGGGTCTTTGCAGATGGAATCAAATCCTGAGATGAGATCAGCCTTAGCGTGGACCTTTTAAGAAACAGAAGAGGAGAAGATGCAGACAAGAGAAGGCCAAGTGGACATGGGAGGTGGAGGTTGGCGTGATGCAGCCACAAGCCAAGGGATGATGGGAGCCACCAGACGCTGGACGGGCCAGGAAGGATCCTGCCCCAGAGCCTCTGGAGGGAGTGGGGTTCAATGTCTTGCCTTGTTTTAGGACTGAGGGACTACATTTCTGCTGTTTCAGGCCCCCCAGCTTGTGGTCCTTTGCAGAAGCTCAGCTGAGAAAAGCCAGCCAGAACCACCCTTGTCCTGTGGGCTGATGGGCCAAAGCAAGACAGAGAGCGGCACAGCGGCCACTGCTCAGCCAATCCTTGCCAACACCACCCAGGACATCGACCTTCTCTCTCTGTCGCTACGACCTGCCCCCCAGCTCACATCTTTCCCTTCTTTAAACAAGAACCCGATGGCGGCATGGGGCACACAGCTCCAACGAAGAGCCCACTGCTGCTCTTCCCGCCTCCCTGATGTCCCGAGCAGACTGAGTTCCGGGCACCTGCTGCATGCGCCTTATAAACCGGGCCTCACCTCCCTACGGAGCCCGGAGAAATTGGCATCACCATGACGACTGTACCAGCAGTGGGGAGAGACACTCTAACACTGCCAACTAGTTCTTTGATGGGGGCAGCCTTGAAACTGGGTTCTCCTGTCCAAACCCGGGAGAGGCATCAACCACATGCTTCTATTAAATCTGTAATGAAGGTGTCAATGAATAATTGTCCTTGATGGCTTTTAACGACACTTCTTAAATCTCCATACCAACTTCATCAATGGGCACAGTCACAAACCCAAAAGACCGGTCAGACGACTCTGATTCTCGGGCTCATTCTCAAGTGCGAGTCACCCCTTCCCTGGAAAGGATGTGGGAGGCCAGGCGATCCAAGGTGCACATGTGGGGACATCAGAACTCGGGCTTGCCCCCACACCTCTACCTGCCCAACCGAGGGCAAGAACCCACATGGCTCTGCAGGGAAGGAAGTCGATGCCAGAGGAATACTGAGGAACCTGAAAAATCTAGAAATAGCCTTTCCACGCACTGTCACCATTCCACCAGCGATTTCCCGCTGCACAACTTGACAATGAGGAGCTGGAAAGCGGGATGCAGGGCAATGGTTTCAAGCATCTCCAGATATGTCCACAGCGGACACGTCTGCATCGTGACTGGGGCACACACATACACATAAATTCACTAAACCCAAATGCAAGTTTCCTTGTGCAGAGCTCCATGTTCTCTGCTCCACTCTATTCTGTGCCATCTGATTCCATGGCATTCTGTGCTATTCTAATTCTTTTTTTTTTAAAATATTATCAACTATCCACTGGAACGATCTCACCTCCTTTGGATGCGTCATCACTTGCAATTTGAAAAACACCAGCCAACCGTGCAATGGAATCACATCTTAGCTGGTACATGTTATGGTTAGTTCATGAGGCAAAAATATATAATCCGTGCATCCTTGGAAAAAGTTTTCGGGAAAGTGCGATGGTGAAGAACAATATAAACTCTCGGAGCTCCGCGAGCCCCGCAGCGTCTCCCTCCAGCATCAGGGATGAAAGCAGAGGAATGAGGCAGTGCTGGGATCAAGCTCTTTCTCCTCTTCCTCTTACGCTCTCTCGTCAGTACGCAATGGGATTAATACCCTGTCTGAGCGATGTTTTCTCAGCTCTGCAATAAGCGTTCATTCATCCAACCAATTGTTTTGAATGCCTTCTATGGTCGAAGCACTGCTCTGACTTTCAACATGCCCTAAATAAGTTCACAATGTGAGCAGCCTTCTCTAGGCTGAACCACACCCGACACACGCACCTCGAGACCCCCAGGATCTGAGTGGCTTGTCTACGGCTTCAAGATCATGATGGGCTAGGCTCTTAATTCTAGAAGGGCCGTGGCCCTTATTTTCCCTTTTAGAGTAACTAACATTACATGATTCTCTTGGTATTTAAAGTCAATATTGTGCACAAGTGATGTTCCAGAGGCTTCCCCCCCCCCCAAGACCTTGAGCGAGTCGTCCGAGGAATTTTATTGGGAGACAAGTAGAAAAGTTTCAGATTCCTAGGAAAACATCCCAGAACACATTCTATCAGCACTTTGAAAATCGAGACTCTGAGACCTTCATAAATCAGAAGAAGAAAACTAATCTCTTGGCTGCACCTGGTCACTCAGAGCCCAGGAGATAGTTGGGGCAGGTACTGGGGCATTTCTTTCGTTCGCTTCCTTTCAAAAATCCTCAGCTGATGATTTCCAACACGCTCGTGCTGTTTACAGTTTGCTGATGGTTAACGGCCGCAACAGCCTCACTCTCTCCCCTCCGCCAGAGGGATCCCGGAAAATCAGACCCAGAGCAACCCCGGCTGCAAACCCGGCAGCTCCCGCGGCTCTCAGAGTACAACCAAACCTCTTCTTGTGGCCCCTGAAGCCCGAGTTCTCCAAACTCACGCTCCCTGTCTTCCCTGCTCCCGACAGCCCTGGCCCAGCCGCCACTGTTGTTCCCTGACACTCCATGCTTGTCCGTGCCTCCTGCTCGATCCCTTAGCTCTGCCTCCCTGACCCATCCCGGACTCTCTCTCTCTCTCTCTCTCTCTCTCACACACACACACACACACATGCACACACTTCTATACATGCCCCATTCCCACACTCGTCACCTCTGTAGGGAGCATAGTGGCTCGAACTGTGTCGCCCAAAAGATACGTCCAAGTTCTCATCCTTGGTCTGTGCATGATGCAAACAGGGTCTTTGCAGATGCGTAAGTTCAGAATCTCTGCATGAATTATCCTGGTCTTAGGGTGGGCCCTACATCCAATGACGGGTTTCCTTGTCAGAGTATAGACAGGGATATTTGAGGCACAAGGCACAGAGGACAAACAGAGGGAAAGGCCATGCAAACACAGGGCAGAGACTGGAATGAAATGGCCACAAGCCAAGGACTGCTTGCAACCACCCACAGCCGGAGGGGTGTGGCATGAATTCTCCTGCAGAGATGCTGGAAAGAACCAACGCTGCTGACACCTTGGTTCCAGATTTGTGGCCTCCAGAAACTTCTATTGCTGTAAACCACTACGGGTAATGTAATTTTTAATGGCAGCCCCAGGAAATGAACACAGGGAGACCCACTTACACTTCCTAGTGAATTAGCACCAGCCACTTTCAGCCATGCTCCATCCACCCTGTGCTTTCAACCGGGGAGATTTTGTCCTACAGGGGATGCTTGGCAAGATGGGAAGGCACTTTTGGTTGGAACAACTAGGGGATGCTTCTGGCATCCAGTTGGTAGACATCAGGGATGCTGTTAAACATCTCACAAGGTCAGAATGCCCCCCTACAACAAAGACTTGGCTGGCCAACAGGCAATGGTTCGGAGGTTGAGAAACCTTGTCCTAACCCATTATTTACCTTCACTTATTTTTATGAGCCTTATCTTTGCAAGATGGGTATCATGTGATCACTCATTTATTGCTTTATTGTGTCTCCTCCTCTAGAATGTAAGTTCCAGGAGGACAGAGACTGTGTCTTACTCCACATCATGTCCCCAGCACCTAAAACATCATCATCACCATCATCAACATCACCACCATCACCACTATCATCACCACCACTATCATCACCATCACCACCATCATCACCACCAGCATCATCACCATCACCACCACTATCATCACCATCATCACCATCATCACCACTATCATCACCATCACCATCATCATCACCCCCAGCATCATCACGATCATCACCACCACTATCATCACCATCATCACCATCACCATCATCATCATCACCATCACCACTATCATAACCATCATCATCATCATCATCATCACCATCATCACCATCATCATCATCACCACCATCATCATCACCACCAGCACTATCATCACCATCACCACCATCATCACCACCAGCATCATCACCATCACCACCACTATCATCACCATCATCACCATCATCACCACTATCATCACCATCATCACCACCACTATCATCACCATCACCATCACCATCATCACCATCATCATCATCACCATCATCACCATCATCATCATCACCACCATCATCATCATCATCACCATCATCATTATCATCACCATCATCACCACTATCATAACCATCACCATCACCATCATCATCATCACCATCATCACATCATCATCATCATCACCACCTCTGTCACCGTCATCCCCATGTGTCATGGTTTACCATGTGTCAGCCATCACTCTTCATACTTCACCTGATTAACTTATTATGCCTCACCACAACCCTATGGAAGTAATCACTCTCATTTTCCCCGTGTGAGATGAGAAAAATAAAGCACCAAGAGGGTAGGTGGGGGAAAGCAGGATTTCAACCTAGGAATTAAGACTCCAGAGCCCATGTTCTTACCCACTCTACATCTTAAGTCCAGCCACTTGCCTGATTGAAGCATGGAAGACTGGCTGTTCCTCCAGGAGTGGAACCCACTGGAAGTGGGGCATGCAAGGTCACCCATGACCTTCTCCCCAGGCACGTTCCTGGTCTCACCTCCCTGACTCTCACGTTATGATATATGAATACAGAACTGCTTGAGCTTCCTTTAACACACTGAGGAGATTTAGACTGCCCTTTCTCAGCTCACGCCTCTACTTGCTGAGCCCTTTCTCTCTCCCCTCCTCCATTCTCAAGTGACTCTTCACTTACCCTTTTAAGGTAAGCTCAGGAGTCAACAGCTTTGGATCTTCCCCCAAAGCCTTATGGGGCCAGGTGCTTACTGTCTATGCTTGTGGCACACCCTACATCTCTCTACCTTGCACAAAGGAGAGAGAAGTCATCTGCCCAGGAATTGGATGCATTCATCATTTTCCCTTTGGCAAACATTGCTAGCTCCCTACCCCTCTTTCTCCCTTGCCAAGTGACACTGATTGTGTTGAGTTCAGCAAGGTGGTGATAACTGGTCTGTCAATCCCCGATCCCATTCCCATAGGATAGGTTTCTCCATTTCCCATCCGACCTGGAAGATAGAGGTGATCCAATTCTGCACATTTATAATTAGGGGTCTATCTGCTTATGCGCAAGGCTTTTCCTTTCTTGATAACAACAACAACAACAAACAGAGAGGACTGACCCCACTCTTCTTCCTTTCTTGACCAAGGATGTGACGCCTCAAGGGACACAAGTAACTTTTTGATCCTGAAGAAAGAAGCCAAAAATCTGAGAAAAGCCAAGCAGAAAGATAGAAAGACCTTGGGTTTCGGAGGAAATCTGAGTCCCTGAACCACACCTGGAACTCCCATCCCCATGCCCACCCTGTCAGAGCTCTCGGTATTGAAAATGATTGTAAGCCTTTGTGGTTTACCATACTATTACTTGCAGCCAGAAAGATCCATGAGTACCTTAATACCCTTAGAGCTGAGCACATAATATACACTGCACAACTACAAGCACCTAATCTTTCAACTAGACCCAACCCTGTGCTCCCCACGGACAGTGGCCTACGGGCCCCTAGAAAATCGCTTTTAGTGCATTGCACTGTGCAGCGGCTCAAGAGAGAGATCCAGCAAGCGGCTGGCTTTGTACACTCCTAAACACCCTGTTTTAAAAACTAAGCATGTTTCTCCCTTAGTTTTGGGTACTACAAAGCCTAGAGTTCAACCGTCATCTCAGCCTTCAGTAATTGTTCATATAAGTCTTCATTTGAGCTTTTTGTTTACTAAGCTTGGAGTCTCGGCGTCCTTCCCAGACCCCACTTCCTCTTTGCTTCATCTTTCTTATTTTCATTTACTTACTCTTCCTGTCTTGTCAGCATCTTTGTAAGTCTTCCTTTTCGTACAAGACAGAATATAAGAAATTAATAAGTAGGCATTCGAATATTTTTTTGTGCAAAGGAGTAGTAAACACGACGCCAATTTAGCTAAGAATGATGACTTGTACACATCATATCCGGCTCTTTGTCACCAGCAAAGCTCACCTGTACTCTCCCTCATATTCATTTCATCTTGAAGTCTCTGTCTCTCTCTCTCTCCCCCTCTGGAGTATAATTTATAGTTTTTTGGATGTGAAAGTCAGGATACTTCCGTTTACATGAGACAGAATTGTTTACACATGCATGCAGGCCCATGTACGTGAGTACACTCATGTGCACACACACACACACACACACACACACACACACACACACATACACACACTGTCACAGCTAAGGGTTTCATACTGCCTCTTGCAAATGGAAATTTCAGGTTTCGGTGCCTCTCCATGGCTCACCTCTCTTCCCTACCCCTTGCTCCAATCTCAGACAAGACCTCTCTTCAGTGTGCCAAGATGGCAGCCAGCAATCCACAGGGACCAAGCAGGCGGGGGTGGGATTGTAGATTAGCTGCAGAGGGGAAGGGGAGGTCTTACTGCGTGATGGAAATGTCTTAAAAACTGGGCTCAAGGTGATGGCTGCACAGTTCAATGAAGTTACTGAAAATCATCGGAGTGTATACTGAAGAGTGAATTTTAGAGTATGTAAATTATACCTCAATAAGGTTGTTTAGATGAAAAAAAAAAAACCACGTTAACAGCAGTTGGAAGCTTACATCCTCTCACCGCATCACTCCCAAAGCAAAGATGATGCCTCTCCCTCAACGGAGCCAATAAGAACCCAGGACCATTCCCATTGGCTCTGGTTGGTCTAATTTGTGCTCATGCCCATCTCTGGACCGATCAGCGTGGCCAGGGGGAAGAACGGTTGGATTGGACAGGCTTGGGTCTCATGCCTCTCCTGGAGCCCGAAGTTGAGTTCCAGGGACAGAGAGCTAGGGAGGGACACTTCTCCAAGGAAAATTTGGGTACCACTAACAGAAAAACGGAACTAGCTCTTCAGTAGGCAAAGCAACGATAGCCACATACCAACACCCTTTCTGCCCAACGAGGACCACAGTGCCATCCTGCTACGGTCATGGGAGGCTCCTGAGCATGCCTATTAAGACCATAGATTTTTCTAGGAATACAGGTTGCAATACCAGCTTGACCCCTTCTAGCTGCATGAGGACAATAGAATACCTATCTTGAGGTGCTGTGGGAGTAAACAGCTTAGTCCACAGAGAGCCCAGAGCCCAGAACGCTCTTCCGAGTGTTTGCGGTCACTCTTGTATTCCGCAGGGGAGGCTCAGCTCTCCGAACATACATGGAACAGTTAGTTTGAGGAGCCTTTCCTCCCCACCTCCATTCATCTCTGCCTTTCTCTGTGCCTTGGGAAGCTGCTTACAGTTGGGTCACCTGGACCCCAGGCATGCTCGCTCAGAGCAAGGGAGGAGACAGCATGGGAGGAACACGGGATCAGGATCCCTTTCCGTGTCCCTCCTGTTTTTGAGGCTGTGTCTCCGGCAGTGGCCACTTGCCTCCTGGTTTGTATCTCCATCCTCTGCCGCTCTCAACATCGCTGGCTCTAGGAACAAGAAATGCTTTGGCTTCCCTCTGCTCGTATCCTGGGAATATCTTTGTTCCCTGAACCCTGCCCCAACTCGGTCAACAGTCCCTTCATTCAAGACGCTTCATTTGGTTTCTCTTTTTCCCTTTGCTCATTTGTTTTGTTTCTTAAGTTCCACACGTGACTGAAATCACATTGTCCTTCTCTGACTTATTTCACTTAGCGTACTATCTTCTAGCTCTCTCCATGGTGTTGTCAACAACAAGATCTCATTCTTTTTTATGGCTGAATAATATTCCATCATATATATATTCCATGTCTTCTTTATCCATTCATCCGTCTGAAACTAATATAACACTGTATGATAACTATACTGGGATTAAAATTAAAAACTTAACAAATGAACCTGCTTCATTTGAACCATACTGGGCAAATTCCGTTTGTTGCTGGGATGCTGTTTAATACAGGAATAATCCCTCCCATGCCTGTGTTCATCCGAGCACTTTGGCTGGCCTGAGCTGTCTGAGATCACTGCATTTACGGGGGCCAAAGGAAAGCAACCATTCTGAACCGGGACACTGTGTGGTCATCGCGCACCTGTCATAAGACTGATGGAGAGGGCATGGATCTTCCCGCACTCCTAGGTCTGGCTCTAGCCCAAGGCCTGCTGGCCAGGGCATCTGCCGGTCTAAGCCTGGGCCCCGAAGATGTCCGTGGACACAGCAGAGAGTGGATGCTGAGAGTGGGGACAGTCAGGGAAGAAGGGAGAGTGTTTTAAGAAATGGAAACTCAATCAGCAATCAACAGAGTAGAGAGTCCAACTCTGGACTTGACACCCAAACGAAGGTTGGGGTGGAGGGGTAGCCAGGGAAGCCCTGGGAATATGTGAGTGGCTCCATCGTGATGCATATATTAATTTAGGATCAGGTATGAGGGTCTCTACAACAGGAACAAGTCAGGAACCCTAATGAGTGCTCAAGAGGACCGAAGCGCCCACGTCGATACACCTCCAAGAGAGCACGGCTTCAAACCCCAGTCCAGCCCACCTGAGGACAGGGTGAAAACCCCCACTGGACAAGGGACATGTCCATCCTAAGGTCTAGACTCATGAACGGAAACCATGCCCCAGGCAGTCACTTTCCATGCAGGTGGTAACCCTGAAGCCTTTCATTCCAGCGGAAGAGCGGGAAGGACAGGTGGCAGTAATGGCCGCACCTTCCGCCTGTCTGACGTTATCCCCACTTCCTATTCACTGGCCCTATAACTACAACAATGCCATGATCACCCCATTTTACACATGCCAAGACAGAGGCTCCAAGAGATCGCGGCACCTGCCTAGCGCACATCAGGAGTGCAGATCTGAGACCTGCTCCCAGCTGTCTGCCCGTGCACGCGGAGTGCCCCGCTGTAAAGGGGGGACTGCGCCAGAACCTCTGGGGGGTTGTGTCGAGTGTCCCTGAGATAATCTGTGTAAGGTGCTTAAGACAGCATCTGGGAAAAGGGCTCATAAAACAAGAGTGACCATGAGTGACCACCTCACCTCATCAACATCCTTGCGCCGTCATGAAAATTAAGTGGCTTTCTGATCGTAGTAGTAGCCTAATAAATAAAGCCAACAAATAATAACCACCGGGTCACAGGCCCCCCTTGAAAGGCCCCCAAGGAGCTCAGGGAGCCTGTGTTCACACACCACACCCCTGGAGTGCTCCCCCCATCATCCTTAAATGGCAAGATGTGGCGAGCTCTCTACAGCCTCAGGGGAAGGTCAGTCCCCAAAGCCTGTCCTCCTGCCCTCGGCATTTTCTCCTCTAACCTGATGCATGGACTCTGGGGTTGGAAACCCTGCCTTGCGGTTTCCTTATCTATGGAATGCACTGACAATGTCTGCTTTGGGAGTGAGATAAACATGGTGAACAGCAAATACAGTCTGTATTTCATAGGATCATTTTGTGGGAGACAAAGTAATCCGGACTGAGAGTCTTCCAAAGCCAGAGAGAAGTGTCATCAAGCTCATCCGTTCATACTTCATGCCTTGCACCCACCCGCTGAACTACAACAAGGATACTCGACCTCACAACAAGAATGAACAGCTATGGTGCCACTGCTGTGCACCAGGTCTGGACACACGGGACAGTCATTAATCCCTTCATCAAACCCACAAGGCCCTATCACTGTCATTGCTCTTTTACAAGTGAAGAAATGGAAACTCAGCTTAAGGAATCCATCCAAAATTCAATGTCTGGTATTTTGTTTTCATAGCTGGACCAGAATTCAGGCATGTCTAACCCTACAGACGACAGTATTAACCATTAGGCTACCCTGCTTCTAATAAGGCTCCCTGGGAACCCAAACCAAACCATATTGGTTCTGCCTATTCAGCAGGGCACAGGTGACAAATCAGTCCTGGGCTGCTAGGGACAGCTGCACAGGTTGTGAACTGCACAAAGGCTCCTCGCCAAGAGGGCATAGGTGGCGTTTGAAGGATGCTCCCTGCTCCATTTTCCAAGCCATGCCCTTGGCTAGGAAGTGCGTCCTTTTGGAAAAGGGGGATTTTCTCCTTTTTATTATGCACAGAGGAAGCAGCTTTTTCTCATTCATGCCAAGCTGCCATGTGTAAAGGGAGAGCTTGGAAAAGTCCTACATAATATTGCCTCCTTCCCCCTTCAAGTGCAATGGAAGTGCGGTAAGATTGCTAGACCAGTGCTTTCTCGTACAAACACAGTGCACGACTCCTACACAGGCCAAAACACAGAATTTCCTGGGGCCCACAGTCAAAGGTAGAGAGCAACTTGTAAAATGAATAACATATTTTAATTCACCCAACCTATCCAAAACATGGTGCTTTCACTATGCAATCATTATATAAATTATCCATGAGATTTTTATCATCCCTTTTCATAGAAAGTCTTCAAAACGCAGGGTGTATCTGATAGTACAGCTCATCTCAATGCGACTAGCCCACCGCGAGGGCTCGACAGTGCCTGGTAGAGCAGGGCCAGGGTCACCAGCAGATGTCACTAGGGGGCCCGCAGGCCTCTGTAGTGGGACCCGCTCTCTCACTTCTAATCGCTGAGATTCCGGGTTTTAGAGTCCAGGCGGCCCGAAGCCGCAGCCAGGATGAGCACCGGGAAGGGAGGAATTCGTATCTGTGTTTGGGTAAAAACGTTAAGTCAAAACCCGGAAGAC
This sequence comes from Ursus americanus, assembly GCF_024610735.1. Classification (NCBI taxonomy): domain Eukaryota; kingdom Metazoa; phylum Chordata; class Mammalia; order Carnivora; family Ursidae; genus Ursus; species Ursus americanus. The sequence goes on along the minus strand of NC_142156.1, from coordinate 22,351,946 downwards.
GGAGGGGGATGTGGTTTTGAGGGAAAAAAGGACAGTTTCTAGAGGCCGGTGGCCACTGACTAAAGCAAGCCTGCGTGAGCTCATAGGAACAGATAAGCAGACAAAGAAGTAGGTAATAAATGAGAGACAAGGGAAAGAAAGCCCTTTCTTACAGCAGAAAACCACAGGATAAGTGGAGAAGGAAGATAGGAAGACACACATTAGGAAAACATCTCCATCTGCCAACACCAGAGTCATAATTATTTTAGGCAAAAGTCATCAGTGGATGAGAAAGCCAGGAGAGAACAGAGGAGTAACTAGACGTTTACCAGTCTTGTTGTGTTTCCCCACAACGCACTTACCTGCCACAGAGGGAAGCAGGGGCTTTGCGGAGGGAAACACCTAGTGGCCGAGTGATCGTGGCACCCAGACGGGATGAAGGGGCAGCACGTGCCTCCTGACGCTGAGAAGGACACGACGTCCCCGGCCTGGCATTCCACCGGCACGAAGCCTGCATCTGCCCGAGGGAAACCCGAGGGAAACTGGACAGAGGGGAATTCTGGGAAACACCTCGCTTCTCCTTGCAGGTGCACAGGTGTGGCCCGACCGTGACGTCCCAGGGAGCCTGAGGGGCTGTTCTGGACTCACGCAGAATAAGGGATCCTAACAACTGAACGTGGCACGTCACCCGGGACTTTCTTTTGCTCGGAAGGCCGTTTCTGGGACAACTGGAGAAATCTAAATAAAGTCTGCAGATCGACTATAATATTCTGTTAATGTGAACTTCCTAATTTGAATGATCCCGTGATGATGGAAGAGAACGTCTTTGTTTTTATGAAATTCAGGGGTGAAAGGGCACCACGTCTTTAATAGGCTCTCAAATGGTTCAGAGAAAAACGTGTGTGGTTATGTATATATTATATATATGTATATACATTTATACGCACATGCATACGGAGGGGGTATGAAAGGGCAAAGCAAATACGGTACAATGTTAACATTTGGACATGGGCAACAGAGAAGCTGGGTGAAGAGTGTACCAGATTCCATTCCATATATCATTTTTACAACTTTTCTTAAATCTGGAATCGTGTCAAAATAAAAGTATCTTTTTTTTTTTTTTTTTTAAGAGGATGAAGCTAAATGTCCGGGCAGGAATCTTGAGGAGCTGAACAGAGCAGCGGAGTCAGAAAAAGAAAAGATTCAAGAGAAACCAGACAGGCTGGATCAACAGGGTAGGTGGCCCACGGGAGGCGGGATGGGGCAAACGTGACTCGGAGGTGTCTGGCTTGGCTGACCGGGGAATTGTCATTATCTGGGATGGGAGCGGGGTCTGCCGAGAGTTTGGACGATGCTGGAGAGGTCACGGGCCCAGGTGGAGCACATCCAAGGGGACTGTTGTGAATTCATACGTCATTTTCCAGCCCTTTGGGTTGAAAGTAGGGACTGCCACCAGATCAAGCTGCCAAAAACAGCCCACGAGCACAGGCAGCTTTCGCCGCTGAAGTTGGCCATTTTGCATCACGAGCGCAGTACCCAGAGCCCACGTACGTAGTTTCTGCAGGAAACACTATTTGCGGCTGGTCCCAAGAATGGACACACCGTTGGAGTCCTCTGCTCCTGACACAGACCAACGTGCCTGTCAAAACCCTCAGGAATTGGTCTTGGAGGCCTCCACTCCCATTTATTTACCTTCTAAACCCCGGTCACACTGGTGGCCCTTCTGTGGGACCCAGGGATTGACTTTCCCATGCCCCTGGGCCTTTGCACATTCCGTTTGCAGTCTAGGATGCTCTTCCTGTGGCTGGTTCCTTCATTTTATTCTCGTGTCAGCTCAGATGTCACCTCTGCAGAAAGCCCTTCTCTGCTGCTGGAACTTTGAGTCCATACCCTTTACCAGGTACCTTCACGCCACCCGTTTGGTTTCTCTTCCACTGTTATACTTCTCTAAGTTCACCTTGATCACTGATACGCTTGTTTACTTTCCGGCTCTGCCCACAGTTAGCTGTCCCAGGTTAGTGTTCCCCATTCTACAACACGTCACCCTGCTATGCAATAGGGGCTTAATCAATGCACCCCGGATGAATGAATAAAGCCGCACAGCGCCTTATAGCCTGTCTAGTGCAATGGCCAAATGTCACAGGTGAGGATTCTGAGACCCCCAGGGCACTCCCACCTTCTCCGCTGCCCGTCCCTTACACGAACTCAAGCGCAGCCAACGGGAGGGAGACAAGGGCTGCTCCCCTCTCCCATTTACTAAGACGCCAGGGATCCAGGACAGCATCAAAGAGCTCTGTGATCCTGGGGTATGAGAAGCCCTGTCCAGCTGGGAAGCTGGAATGTCATTAAGAGGGACTGCATATTCTGGGGACACACTGGTGCCTTTTTTTTTTAAACCCCACCCCGCAGGACCCGCCAAGGGGAGTAAGTTTGTGATGTGCACTTGTCCACACTGGGAAAACTGCATCCAACAGCCCCATTCCTTCCAAGACTGGCACATGGGGAGGTTGTCTGGCGGGGGAAGCAAAGCCAGCAGATCAGGGGTCCGCACTGTTAGGAGAAGTGTGTGGAGACGAGGAACGGCGCCCTGGGGGGGGGGGGCAGGCACCTCGGCCTCCTCGGCACACATCTTGTCTCTGTGCGCGGGGCAAAGGGAAGCCCATTCACAGCGCCTTCCCAAATACCATCTCTGCAACAAAGCGGGCAATGTGTTTCATCTTGGCCCTCGGATCCAGCTGAGTTTACAGCAGTGGGTGGCTTTCAAACCTAACATTTGATCAAAATGAAAAAGTGGCCCTTCCTTTCACCCCATGACAAGCCTTGGCGTATAAATCACAGCCTTCCCGGGGAGGGCTCCTCGGAGCACAATCCCCCGGGGAAGCCTGGCCACCTCCGTCCCATCTGGACAAAGGGGGCTGGGGCTTCCCAGGGGGCCCAGGGCTTTTTAAAGGCCCCTTGTAAAAACGAAACGCAGACACCATTCCAGCACAGCCACAACCAAGGGGGCAGGGAGGCGAGCCATCCTTCTAGGGGAGATTTGCATTTTATTTGGTTTTAGAGCTCAATGGAAGTCACACCCCCTGCTCAAACTGTGCTCCGAAACCCAGGGCTAAAATCAGGCAGTGGACAGAAATTTCTAGGCTTCAGAGATTTCTAGGATTTGGATTCTAAGAAAAAGGAATAGAGAGGTGTAGTATGGTTGGCAAAAAAAAACCCCAAAACGTGTGAAGATGATAATGATGATTTTAAATGAGTCAAGCCACTGACCACTTAATAGTAAAAATGTTATGTTGGTAAATTAATAATAGTGGCAACAATAAAATTGCAGAGTATAATTTATGGTAGCATAGTAAGACTGACAGCAGCAGGAATGGGCAACAACGTCACTGAGCATTCCCATAAAGCTGGCCAGACATCCAGACACTCGGACACCGCTGTCTCCCTCATCCTCTCTCCCAGCTTTATTGAGAGTATTGACGTATCACATCGTATGTGTTTAAGGCATGCAGTGGGACAAATTGACACCCGGGTCCTGTCCCGTGGTAACCACATTAAGGTTAGTTAACACATGTATTGCCTTGGCATAGGTGTCTTTTTTAAAATTTGGGGTGGGGGGGATAAGAACGTTAAAGATCTCTCTTAGCAAACAACAGAGTGTTGTTAACGGTCCCCAGTCACCGCGCTGAAGGCTACATTCCCCAGACTTACTGGCAGCCTGGGTCCTTTGGCCAACACCTCCCCACCGGCTGTGCCCCAGCCCCTGGTAACCACCCCTCTACTCTCCCTTTCTAGGGAGTTCGTGCTGGAAGATTCCCCATCTAAGTGTGCTCATGCGTGTTCGCCTTCCTCTGTATGACTTCTCCCACTCAGCATAATGCCCTCCTGGTCCATCCATGTTGCAAATGGCTAAAAAGTATCCCGTTGTGCACAGACACCGCAGCCTCTCTACCATTCCTCTCTTGGTGGACACTTGGGTTGTCTCTGTGTCTTGGCCGTTGTCATTCTTGCGGTGAACATGGGAGTGCAGATATCTCTTGGAGATGGTGAGTTCATGTTCTAGGAATCGATCTGAAGGAAAGGAATCTTAATCCTTTTAACAACCCTGCGTGTGGGCACTGGGCTCATTCCAGGAGCAAAGGGACCGCAGGCGCTTGTCCACCGAGGGGCAGACCCGAGCAGGAGCCCACCAGTGTGACTCCACATGGACCCCCCCCCCCCAAGTCCCCACCTTAGAAAGATCACCGGCTGTCCTCTACCTTACTGTCTCAGCATCAAAGCCCTCGAGTGGCTCATTTTAATGTGAGAACTTGCCAGTTCTTGAACCCCACAGGAAACAGCTGAAGTGGGGTACGATGAGAAGGCGTTGTCTGGGGCTTTCTCTTGAAAAGTGAACTTTAGGAAAAATATGTATATTCGCTCTGCCTTTTAACAAAGTGCAGGTTTTAATTAAGACCACGTGCTCACTTTTAGAACAGAGAATGCAACAAATCTTATTTTCAGTGAAAAAACAGCAACTTGACTTCTTCCTACAAGACTGAGTGATGGTGCTATAAACATGTTTTTATATGTGACGTTTTGCAGCTCAGTCATAAAGCAGGACTTTTTAGGGGGGTTTTGTTTGTTTGGGTTTTCTTGCAAAGGCTTAGCCTGTTTCATCGGTTTTACTAAGGCCCTCTCTCGAGACGTCAATCCTTCCCTTTCCCCGTCCTGGTCTTCGGCTGCGAGCGGCAGAGCCCCTCCAGACCTCCCCGGGCTTGTTCCCACGGGTTCTGCACCTGCTGGGAGTGACTCACCCCCACAATCACTTTCAAGGACTTCAGGAAACCCTGCACCTTCTGAGATTTGCAGATTCACTTTGGAAAACACTGCACTGCTTTCTGTCACGTGGGGGGATGTTTCCAATACTCCCAAGTAAGAGGGGGGCCAAGAAAAGACTCTCGCCCCGTGACAGGAGGGACACTCCCCTCGCCTCTTAACTAGTCACATCCTGAAACTCTCCTGTGGAGAGTGTCCCCTGGTCACAGTCTCGTGACGGGCAATCCAACCAGGACACAGGGCTGCTCAGACGCCATGTGACAAGCTGCAAGGACTCGTGGGTGACGAGGACCACCCCGCACCATGCCTCCAGAACACGTTCACTGTCTTTCTTGGGAGGTCAGGGACATCTTGCTCGTTGTCCATTGTGATGTTTTCATGTTTTGGGAGAGGCCTCGGGCCGGCGTGGAGCTGAGCCGGTAGCCGCTGCTCACCCCGCCAGCCATCTCACAGGTGACAACGGGGTGCAGGTGCAGGTGGCAGCATCCTGGGGGGAGGGGCAGGACTGTAGGGTCTGGAGCAAGGGGCCCCTCCCTGGAGGATCCGGGGCAGACTGCCCCCCTTCCTCATCTCCCATCACTCTGATGAACGGGTTGCCCGCGTTCCCAACCTGCTAAGGCCGCACGGTCTTAGAGTGTCAAACCTTTCTGTGATTCACATTTGTCTCCTAATGGGAGGAAAGGAAGGTGGTGTCCTGTTCCTAAGGTAACCCGCTCCGGGGCCACGGGCACCAAGAACCCCGGCAGGCGTGCGACAAGCGCCTTTCTCGGCGCGTCACTTGGTGAACGGAATCCCCCGGGATTGGAAGCACATGGCCTCCATCTCTCGCCACACGCACAGGTGCACGCAAATGTAAAAGAGAGCCCTTGGGAGAGCGACGTTTCGGTGTCTGGCGAGCCCGAAGCGCCCGAGAGCAGTTCACGCTGCTGCCCGTCGCGCACCCGAGTCACACGCGTTTCCTGCTCCTGATCGCTCGATGTCGCGAGAGCACCGACGGAGACACTGCTATCTGGGGAAGCCCAGGCTTCAAAGGCCTGTTCTTGCCCAGGGTGATGCGACGGCGGGGACCAGGCAGCTACCCTCGGATTGCCCTGGCGCCACACAGGTGCACGGGCGTCCTGGGATCCTCCAGCAAGCGGGTGGGCCGTGCACACAGCAGTCCTTGCAGCTGGTCTCCTCCCTGCCTGACGAACACCACAGAAGTTTGGTCACGCCGACCCTCTCTCTGCTTCGTAGTGATGCCGGTTTGAAGATGGAGGAACTTCCTGCTCCACCTTGGGCAGCGTGTTGGGGGACAGAGGAGGAAACTCAAGCCCACAGAAGCGAGGTAAGTGGCATGGGAACAAGTAGGATCAGACTCGGGCCCATGATGTCCTCTCTGCCCTGATTCTGCACTTGGGCTTCATAAAGTGCAGATTTCTGGGTCCCCAACACCTCGAGTGGGGCCGAGCACGTAGTAGGCGCTCATTCTCTGCGTGCTGAATAAGAGAATGGCATCAGTGGTCATCCAGGGAACACGCTGAGCCGGGGTCCGGGCTTGCAAGCAGAGGGAGACAACTTCGGCTCGTGCACGCAGAGGAAGGATGCACCGGGGTACCCTCGGGACTGGGGTGCACCGGGGGGGGTGTCAGGAATGTGCAAGGAGGTATGGAACAAAACGGCTGAGGGGAGCCCCTGTAAGCTAAAGGCTTACACTGGTTGAGCATTTTTTCGGGGTACCAAACCCAAGCTAGTCAGCTCCCAAGCCTTGCTGAAGATTCCCACACCCGGAAGAGAGCATCCCATCGACTTAGCTCTTCACTCCATTCACTGCGGCCAAGTAAGTCACTCCATACTGTCCTGGTTCAGACCTGTGATGGGGGCTCTGCCTTGGAGTCAGCGGTGAGGCCAGGTTCTCGAGACAACACAGGGCAAGCATGGGGGACAGGAGGGAACGTCCCTCGGGAACGTAAGGGGATGACCAGTAGGCATCGAAAGTAAGGACAACTAAATAAAATGAAGAATCCAGTTCTTCAGTGTCACTGGGCACATGTCAAGTGTCCGGCAGCCACCGCAGTCACAGGACGGTCCCACATCACCGAAAGCTCGGTTGGACGGCAGTGCAAATCTCCAGCAAATTCAAGTGCCTACTATTACTCTCTGCTATCCTGCCTGGTGTGGGGGTGTGCATGGGTGTGCGTGCGTGCTTGGCAAGCATCAATCTATAAGGGCTGTTACAGATTTATCTACACCTGATTCTTCTATGAGACTCGTAGATCACCGAGAGCACGCAGTGCTGCTCTCATGACCGCTGTGTATCCGGTGCTGAGCCAGAGGTGAGCCCGAGCAGACGCTCGGTAAATCCCAGACAAACAGGAGTGACATTCAAACCCACGGCCATGCTTATCATTCTCCTTGCAATTTTACAGAAATTACTAAAAAATTAAATCATCCTTCATCACCAGTCCTCTCGGGTTCTAAATTGATATTTTGCTGTCTCTGCTATAAACCATCACTCTCATTAGCTTGCTTCAAATTAGTTGTATCTCACTATAAAGACTAATTAGCCGCTATCTTTAAGTTAGCACCAATCAAGGTCCTGTCGCGTGGTGTCTGATGAGCAATCCTCACATGACCACCCAAGGAAAAGCACGAGGTGCTCCAGAGGTGCTGGAGGTCTGCCGGGCTGCCACGTGGAAGGTGCTGGAGACTATGTGGCATCGGGGGAGGGTCTGCAAGAGGAAAACACCCTCAGAAAACCCCAACAGGAGTACGAACCTTGGCTATTATTTCTTTTTTGGAATAGGGCTGGAGGAAAGTTGCATTCAGAAGGAACATGTGGCTTTGCTTCTCCTGCAGCAATAGAAAATGAAAAGCAGAAGGTCTTAGGAGCTCTGCAAAAAGGCCAGGAGGCGGAAGGACATCGTGGTTGGGGGTGAGCCTTGACCCCATTCCGTGGTGCCTCCAAGGCCTCGTGTGCGTCCTGGGGCTTCTATGAACTTCAGTTTCGTCATCTGAGAAATGGGAATGCTGTTATGTCCCTTGCTGTGGGAGGGATGAAATGAGCTGACACACAGTAGGACCTCCAGCCCAGCGACTGGCCACGTAAACACCTGCCACGTGCTTGCTGTGGCCACATTCGTGGCTTGTACCAGTTTGTGTCTTCTCTTCCTATGTTGGTTGGAAGGATGGGGAACGAACTCAAGTATCATCAATGTGCAAGTCGGTTTTCTTACCCCACTTCTCAAAAGGCTTTGTGCACAACTCAAGCTTGCATGTGTGTTGCCCTGATGGTCCTCGGGTGTGTTCACTGCATGAGTCCAATGCAAAGGCCCTCTGCACGTGCCCTGAAGGGCTCTGGGGTCCCGGCACAAGCTCCTGTCCCCTGGCCCTGGGGGCTACAGGAGTGGTCCCGGGCCCTGTTCCAGTGTCCTGGGTGGTGGAGACGTGTACCTCCATTCTCACACCTGGGACTGGTTCAACGGGACACTCAGACACACACACAATTTTAAAAGCCGTCACGATATTCTTCTGGTATCATTTCATAGCACTCACGACCAGGGTTTTCCGTGAAAAAAAAATCCACTTCTTACAATAGAGAATGTGAAACAGAACAGAGATTGTTTTTGCTTCTGAAGAACGCTCATCAACGTAGAAGGCATCCCAGGAACGGCTCTTCTCCAACAATGCTGAGCTGGGTAAGCAGGCTTTAAAGTTTTAAGGTAGCATGCTGTGGAGGGGTCCGATGCTTGCTTCCTTACAAGAGAGATTTTGTAAGCCTCCTTCCTCTGCGTCATCGTGACCTGGGGCCACAGCTTTCCCTCCGCCATCGCCATCGTTCTGTAAATTCTCCATCCTCCCACCCCTGTGAAAACCTGCCCCCGGGAGGGGAACCTACCTGCTCCGGGCCTCTCCACTCTGGGGTGCAGGCCTGGCCTCTGGGGCTCCCAGGAACCCGATTTGTTGGCAAGAATCATTCCTGCACACGCAGACCCGAGACCCCGGAAGCAGCCGTGATGCTGATGCATGAGTCCCGCACACGGAGTGCAAGGCAGCCCCTGGGTGGGGCCGTCCCCGGGTGCCATCCCCGCGTCCTGCAGGTCCCCAAGGGGAACTGCGCTGTGGAGGGGAGGGGGCCATGGAGAGGGGTGGAGGAGGCAGAGAAGAAGCAATACACAGCAGCACAGGCCTCAAGCCGCCATGCCCTTGGAGGCAGGGGCACCTTCGAGATCTCTCTTAATTCAGCAATCTGACCACGTGGGAACAAAGAACACACACGGGTACTGGGGGTGACGGAGCTGGTGGGGGAGTGTCCTGGGGTGGCCACTGCCAGAGTGAGGTGGTAAGAAATCACAGACACAATGGGGATCCTGCACCGGGGCCGGGATGGCGGGCCCCCTGGTGCAGCGGGTGACAGGTCTGCCCTCTGCCCCAAAGGAACTCAACTCCCCTTCTCACACCCATGTGTCCAAGTTGAATGCATGGACCCCAAACACCTATTTCATTTGAAACTCAGTGGGTCTCTCAGCTAATGTATGGAGATGCTTAAGATGTGTGTGCATGTGTGTGTGTGCGTGTGTGTGTGTATAATGGCACATGTGTGGGGCGGGAGGAGACAGAGAGAGGGAGAAGGAGGGAGAGAGAAGGAGGGAGGGAGAGAGGGAGGGAGAGATGGGGGAGAGGACTTTTATATAAACTTTAAATACAAATGAGATTTCTATCTCCTATATTTATCCTGGGTGAGTTGTAGGAACCATCTCTATTTTAGGTGGAAACAAGCACAATTTTAGTGGAAAAACAAAAGCAGCCTCCCAATAAAGGCGTACCACAGAGCTGACAAGACTCATTACAAGGCCAGACGTGGCGTGGGGTCTCCAGAGTGGGCAGACGGCTGTAACATTAACACACGGTTCATTACAACCGAATTAGAGGCTGGTTACTCAGCGCTCCCAAAATTAGAGATGGTCAGCAGCAACCTGATTTTCCCATGAAAGCAGGAAGCATCCTGTTCAATGCTGGAAAATCACTAATTATCGTGCTGAAGCCATTTGAATGCACAGACCCCCACCTCCGGCTTTCCATTTTAACTCTGTCCTCTCTGGGTGGACACATCCTCTCCCCTCGGGAGCCCGTGTCCATCAGAGAGTCATTTGCTTCCTCCTAACTGCACAGGCAAGAAAGCAACGCGTTCCGAGGGCATGTTTCCGTGGGTGCGTGGGTGTGCATACAGCGGGGCCACTGAATGCTGTTTGCAAAGATGCTACCGTCCAGGAAAGGGAACGGTTTAGGGTATCATTCGTGCTGCCACCGCTCGGCACGGTGACTGTGTGCCCGGGGGAGCACCGAGGTAGACGACCTGGATTTGTATTCACTCACTGGGTGTCGGGTCCCCGGCTTCTTTCCGTGCCAGCCTCCCCTGCTGCTTGGTCTTTCTAGTCTTTAAAGACACAGTTTTTGTTCAACTTCATTCAACATGACCCTGAAATACAAGCTATTTCCTCAAGAGCTCCATTGGAGAGAAAGCCATCAATCCCAAGAGTAGAGGGGAAAAAATTCAAATTTTCAAGCCCTAAGGATGTTCGAGGGTAATTCATGTATGCTGTCGTTCATTTCCTCCTCCACTCTCCCAACGCGGATCTGCTGAGCGCCTGCTGGATGTTTGGCACTGTTCTGGGGGCCAAGGATATAGCAGAGGACGAAACAGAGTACCTCCCCAGGCAGAGATGAACTGCTCACGGTGGAAAACACCAAGCAAGATACGTAAATAAAATATATAGCAGGTGAGCTAGAGACAAGGCAGAAAGGAGAATGGAGTCTGGGGAGGCCGTTTTAAACACGGTGCCCTTGGGAAGCCTCACAGAGCAGATGGGATTTAAGTAACATTCCAGAAGAGGCAAAATAGAGTACGCGAGGTTTTGTGAGCAATGGAGAGAGCACGTGCAAAGGTCCTGAGGTAGGAGCTTGCCTGGAGCATTTGAGGACCACCCAGGAGGGCAGGGAGGAGGAGGGGAGGGGATAAGAAGAGTCTGTGTGGAGGGAGGTGTGGACCATGACTTGGAAGTGACCGTAAGGACCACGGGGAGTGCTGGGCAGAGGGGTGGCAGAGCTGAGCTGGGATAGAAGAGGATCACTCAGGCTGCATGTAGAGTGAACGGGAATAAGTATAGAAGCAGGAAACAAGTTTGGAGGCTCTCGCAACTGTCCAGGTGAGAGATCATGGTGGTTTCCCTGCTGCACTGACCTCCCCCAGGACCACAAAACTCAGCCTCCCAGAAGACGCAACTCCATCCATCACGGTCATCCATCACGGTCAGCACAGGCTACAGCCCCATCCAGCCACCTCTCTTCTTTGCTGACCGTCTGCACTTGTGTAAAACCTCATCAGAGCATCCACCGTTTTAATACCTTGATGGGTTAAATGCCTGACTCCGTTCGGGTAGCTCAGAATAATGCCACGTTCGTTATATATAAAGGAAAAGCGGGGTGTGGGCAATAACGAAGTCATTGTCCCAGCATGTCTCTCCTGCAGCCTCACTTAATCCTTGGGCTGGCCCTAGGGGGCAAGGGGAGCTTGAGCCACCCCGCCCAGGTCCCAGAGTTGGGCAGAGACAGGGCGCAGAGCCCGGGGCCCACTCTGTGCTCTGCGGGAGGGAGAGCTGCACCCTTCAGCGGCACCATTCACAAGAAGCGCGCACCCGATGACAGCCTCGAGGGGAGAAGGAACCAAGGAGAAGAAGAACCTTAACTTGCACAACTTTCTCTGGGCTGCCCTCTGCTGCCATTCCCTGGGCTTTTGTCCTGGAGCAGACACCATGGGCAGAACTGTCAGGAGAGGCAGACTGCAGGGACCTCAGGTGGCGGCTGGGTGGGCACCTCCGTTCTGTAAGAAACTCGTGGCTCCGAGACTGGCTCTGGGAAACCTCATTGCCACCGTGTGGCGGGGCCTGTCTCCTCGGAACAGAGATGATCACGTGTCTCATCACATTTCCCTTTTCACTTGGGCTGCTAGGAAACTTCTTAATAAACCACATTAAAAATGAGTGGAATGATTCAACCACTTCCTAGACCACAGGATAGTCCACGAGGTCCAACAGTGCACCAACCTTTTGAAAAAGGTTACTTGGAACAGGATAGAGTTACTTTTTATCTAAAGAATAAGAAAGTAGCTTCCTCTCAAATCCCTAAGCATATCAACAGGAACCACTGAACTGCCCTGAACTTTCTCCAGCCACCACCTGGCATCATCTGCCACCCTAAATTTCTCCCTGGGGACAGCACAGGGACCCTGCTTACTTCGCACTATAAACAAGAGGTCCAGACCCTCCCAAGACTGCAAAGAAGGCTGCCCTCCATCGACATCCTCTCAATGACGCCATCAGTGTGCATTCACACAGGCCCGGCCAGAGCTGGCCCGCCACGTGCACAATGGGGAAAAGGAAGGGGGGGGCTCCCTGCCCGCTAATGGAAACCATCTCCAGGCAGCGGGCACCCCAGGGCCAAGGAGAGCAGCAGCAGCGGGCAGGAGAAGTTCATCTCCGCCATCGCTGGGAAGGATCAAAGCAGGATGAAACAAAACCCATCTGGTCTGGAGAGGAGCCTTGGTTCGTGGAGCGTAATCAGATGTAAAGGCTTCTCAACACTTAGCAGGCTCCAGGGAACAGAAGGAAGGAGGGGATGGCAGCTGGTGATCGAACTCCTTGAGAGCGACGAGTGACACTGCAGCCAGGGGATCTGCCCCGAGCAGGACCTCGGCTCCTTCCTCCTGCTTCACGCAGGTCTGGGGGAGCCTCTCTGCCTTATGCCATCAGGATAACTCACTCCTGGCCTAATACTTCCACTCTGGGGTCGTTAGGAAGGCGTGCTGACAAAGAGCTGAGCACTAAAGGATCCTTTCATTTTCTTCCTTCTTCTTACCAAACAGCCTCAAAGAAGTGCAGTCAGGGGAACTTTTAACAAGGGGAATGGTGTTGACTGTGGTACTGTGATCCCAGAGAGATGAAATATAATATATACATATAGGTTAGGATAACTCAAAGCACCAGTTGTTTATAAAGTAGACAGACATTTATTTCTTTTTCACTGAAGTCCAAAGAAGTGAAGCAGTCCAGGGCTGGTGGGATAAGAGACCCTGGAACTCACATGACCTTCTCTGTGATGTCTACCTCATGGCCCAAGATGGCTGCACAGTTCTAGCCGTTGTGTCTACGTTCTAGCCAGCAGCAAGAAAAAAAAAGGAGAAGCCTGCCCCCGTCCTTTCAAAGACATTTCTTAAAAGGTGCACACTCGGGGCACCTGGGTGGCTCAGTTGGTCAAGCATCCAACTCTTGGTAATGGCTCAGGTCATGATCTTGGGGTCCTGGGATGGAGCCCCACATCAGGCTATGAGCTCAGCACAGAGACTGCTTAGGATTCTCTCTCCCTCTCCCTGCCACTCCAGCTTGTGCACACGCGTGCTCTCTCTCTCTTTGTCTCTGTCAAACAGATAAATAAATCGTTTTTTTTAAAGGTGCACAGTCCATGTCCATTTATGTCTGTTATACAGATTAGTTAGCTCCACCAAGCTTGGGGTGGGGGAGAGGTGAGTAATGTTGTCTTTTCCCCTAAACTATGCATGTTTGCCTGAGTCCAAAATGTGTGTATGACATCAGGCTAAAGCATTTTAAAGTCCTTTGGACTAAAATAAAACACCTTAGGGTTTTTGGGGGTAAATGGCTGGTAATGACAGTCATTTCTCTTTTACATCAATAGATTACTTCTATCTTCCTTTCCGACTCCAAATTAAAATATTCACTGAGAAGTCTCCTGACCACCAGTAAAGAGAACAAAAGTGGTCAGATGGCCTTTCCATCCTAAACCTCCAGGGAACAAACAAAAAGCAACACGGAATCCGGTCAGAGCTTCACCTGTGGAGACACGGAGAGAGAGTCCAGGGTACCGAGATCGTGAGCGGCACGCCTCCCCACACATGGTACGCTTCGTCTTGTATTCCCAGAACCCTCTTCCAGCACATGGTTAATAGTCTGGCTCAGTGAGGAGTGCAGTCACAGCCAAAATCCCAGACGAACGGACTCACTCATGCCTCTAACATACTAGGTCCTTGCTTTGTCTGTTCGTGCCCCTGCCTTTTCCCCTATGACGCCGTTTACATTCCTTATTGATTCGTAACAGCTCTTTATATAGCAAAAACAAAACACGTCTGTCTTCCTGTTGAAATCAGCATAAGCTTTCATAAAACAATGGGTCTTTAAGAAAAATTCAGAATGAAGAACCACCATTTGGGTATTCAAGCTGTTGAACAGAATTAGGCAGAAAACTTTAAGATGATGATTTCTGGACCAGGCACATGTGAGAAAACCAACCATACTTTCTGTGTGAACTTCCCTCTTAACCAAAGTTCTTATATTGCTAAGACTCCTGTGCTCCCAAACTCTGAAGACCTTTAGTGCATCCCCATACTTCTCACAGAGTGACTCTTTCAACGAAAAAGCAGACAAAGGAAGAACAGCTGAAAGTCATCTGAAAAAGCTACCAGTGCCTTGCACGGATGTGGGAAGGTATGTGGAAGCTGTCCATAAACTTGAAAGAAGGATTCAAATCTTCTTCTCTTTGCTTTCCAACTGTCTGCATGAGACTGGCACCCGCGACCGTGTTCGTACTGTAGAAACAGGAAGAGGGAGTAGCTCGGATCGTCCTCCAGAGGGGACCTGCTTGGACACTGTTCTGCCAAGACCGGCGCGTGGAGACCCTGAGCCACATCCCCGAGCTGCCCAGCAGTTGCTGGCAATGGGGGAAAGACTTGACAATTCCCTCTGCCCTGGCCTGGGGTCCACGTTCCGAAGGATGACTTCTCAGAGGCCCAGAGCACAAGGCCACGCTGCCCCAGTGTCTCCGAAGCCCTGGTGTTTGCCACTGAGTAGTGGAGAGACCCACGGTGGGGCGCACGGGATGAAGAACCCCCTTTCCATGCCTCATCTTTGCGGGAAGTCAATAAACAACACCAAGACCACAGTGGCCAATGTCAGGGACCACCCGACGTCCCCCTGGACGTGGTCACTTTCCTTTCATCCTCCCTCGACCGTGGGAGGGGAGAGAGGGGCCTCTCAGCCTACTCCGAGCAGGACAGGTACCTCCTGGAACTTGAGGGGCTCCGAACCAGAGCCCTTGATATGCAAGTGAGATGACATCAGGGCACCCCTCCTTGCTCTGACCTTCCCACGCCTCCAGATGACCCAGCAAAGGCAAGATTAGATCTAGACAGGCAGACGTCCACCCCCTGGGCGGACACCCAGCCCTGCCAGATGTGCTTAAAAGGAGAAAGCTCTGTAACTTGATCCCATCTGCCTCTGAGAGCAGGAAGGCCAGAGGTGCCTGGCAAGTCTCCTCGCACACACCACATGCTGACCTCCAGCGCTTTGAAGAGGGGAACCTCCCCCAACACAGACACACACTCAAACACGGCTCAGAAAAAAATAAGCAGAGGGGAAGAAGAGAGGCTGGAAGCCCTTTTTAAATTTGCCTTCCAGATGTGAAAATCCAGACAACCCAAGAGGGGCGCTCAGAGAGCCACGGAAGATCCTTACATGCTTTAAGTTAAGCCCTCCTTAAGGATGGCTTGCTAATCATTTAAGCCAACCAACGTCTTTACAAAATCGAGGGAATTACCCAAAGCCCTTTGTGCAGGGCACTTCGAAGTGGAGACGCAGCTCACCTCCTCCCCTGACATCATGTGAAAGGGATCAGGAAACAGTTAATAAATCTTAAGACCTTGGGATGGATTTCATCTTTTGTGCAGAAAAAAAAGAAAAAAGGGGAGAATATATATATAATTACAAGAAGCAAACTAAGAGCAGGGTCTGGGTGCAGTCAGCTATAGCCAGGGGCAGCCAAAGGCTTCGGCAGGGGCGGGGGGTGGGGGGGGTGCGCAGAGTCCGCGCTTTCAAGAGCTTCCCCCCACCCCCTTCCCTCCTTGCATCTACCAAGCGATGTTTACTGGACCTCCACCAGCTGCATTTTTAGGTTTATGGAAACATTGGGTGGAAAGCACAGAGAAGTCCCACGTATCTCCTCTCCCCCCACACACACACACGCGCATACACACACATGCACACACGCATGCACACACACTTTTCCCTATTATTAGCATTTTTCATCAGTGTGGTCCCTGCATCACAACCGATAACCCGTACGGATACATCACTATTGAAGTCCACCGTTTGCATTAGGCTCGTTCCTTGTGCTGCACGTACCCACGGGTTTTGTCAAATGCATAATGTCATGTAGCCCCCATTCCAGCATCCTACAGAATAGTCTTCTGCCCTGAAAGTCGTCTGTGCTGCACCTGCTCCCCCCTCCCCGCTCCCTCCCAGCCCCTGGCAACCACTGGTCTTTCCACTAGCTCTATAGTTGTGCCTTTTCCAGAATGTCCTAGAGTTGGGATCATACAATCGGTGGCCTTCCCAGAGTGGCTGCTGTCACTTACTAATACACACTTAGGCTTCCTTTGTGTCTTTTCAAGGCTTGACAGCTGATTTCTTTTTATCACTGAATAATATTCCATTGTCTGGATGGGGTACAGCTCGTGTCTCCGTTCACCCACTGAAGGACGTCTTGGTTGCTTCCAAGTTTTGCCAATTACGAGTACTGCTGCCATAACCATTCGTGGGCAAGTTTTTGTGTGGACACACCTCTTCAGCTGCCCTGGGCAAATACCAAGGAACGTGATTTCAGAATAAGATGATAAGCCTATGTTTTGCCTTGTAAGAAGCCGCCAAACTGTCTTCCCAAGAGGCTGCCCCACTTTGCGCTCCCAGCAGCCACGCGTGAGCGCTCCTGCCGCGGCACATCCTCGCTGTGCTGGGCGTAGTCGGTGTTCGGGATCGGAGCGCTTCTGATAGGTGTGCAGACATTGTAAGCGGCAATTTGAATCGGGGTGACTTCCGGGAAGGTGACAGTGAACAGATACTTGATGAGAATGAAGAAGGGAGCCATGCAAACATCGAGACATCTAATTCTGCAGCCCGGCGACTGCCTTCTTTGTATGTAAGTTGGATAAAGTGGATATGCTGCATCTTTGGGGCGCGGGGAGGATGTGACCATCACACTGGCATAGCTAGAATGCTATGAAGTCATAACACCTCCCAAACCTAGGAGTGATAGCCTGGGAGCCTTCTGGGAGAAAGCCAGTGATGGGTCACTTTGCCTGTACCTTTGGGTTTACCACTGTGCCATCAAGAGCCAACCTGCATTTCTATCCACAGGCTTCTGAGGACACATCTTATTTCCTTCCACACAAGTGCCTGATGTGAACTCTGTGGTCACAGTGGACCTCAGCAGATCAGGGCTGTCACCATAAATTTCCTCTCTAAACAGTTTATCTTTTACTCTCCTCTCCACATTTTTACCCAAGAAACGCTCCCTCTGGAACTTCGGGCCACTGCTAGCATACCCTATCCGAAGACCTCGTGCATCTGGACAGGTGCATTGTGAAATCTGTCCCGATGCAGAAACTGGTCCCAAACATTAACAGGCAAAACAGACAAAAAGTCTGAGCGTCTGAAAGTTCTCCTTAAAGAGCACCAGACTTGATTTCCGAAAGAAACACCTAGGAAGAGAGGTCCCAATCTTTCTTTATTCTTACTTCCTTCAAGCAATTCTACCTCGCTTGGTCATTTGTCTTTTCAGGGGCAAAATTAAAATGGGATGATTAGGGCTGAAAAGGCCAGAATGCCCACGAGGCCCCCTCAAGACAGGGGTAGGAAGTAATACATATCAGCAGAAGGGGTTGGAAAAGCAGACAGTGGCTCAGATACTCACACATCCAAGTGGTGTGAGGTCATTCCTTGCAAAGAGAAACAGATGTACCACCATCAACAGGTTTTAATAAGAGGCCCACGGTACCATTAAGTCTCCTAACGTCCAAACAGAACAGGACTAGCCCCAAACGAATTACGAGCCTCGTCTTTTGTGGAAGCTGTTGGAGAAGTCTGTCTCGTGTGTGTGGAGACTGAAGCATGAGACCTCCATGAGTCAGAATGCACACGTCCCTGCGATTCCAAGTGCACGAGTCCCCCTCGCTGTAACCTACAGGACACGAGGTGCAAACCCAACCAGCTGCTCGCGCCACTGGTCTGACGCGTCAAAGAGAAAACACTTGAACAGATCGGTCGTACTGCTTTCGCGAACTTCTCCAGGCAGCAGGTAAAAATCGAAGGCAAAAAAGTCAGGTGGAAAGGCTGCCTCAGAGCGCAAGGAGTTCAAAGCAGAGAAAAGAAGTACAAGGCTGGGGATCCGCAGGCTCTCGAGTTCCTGGTTATTTCCGGAACCACGCAGCTGACCTTCCCGGGGGTGCCACACTCGTCAGTGTTACGACGGCATCCGAGTCTCCCATGTTTGTGAACTGGGATAAAGAAAAAAAATCTACCTTCACGTTAATGCATCCATTTCGAGAGCTCCACAAGGAAAGAATTAAGCAGACAGGAAATCATCCAAACATGAGGATAAAAAGTCCGACAGAGAGCTTTTGAAATATGAGAAGGGGTGCAGTGAACTCTCCCAAAGAACAGAAACAGCAGAGAGGGGGCTGTAATTGCCAAGGGCTGCACGGAACAGTGCAAAGAACATCCAGACCCAAGACCCTCTGTCTGTTGGCAGCAGAAACTGGGCTTCCAGAATGCTCAGTGCAGAGGCTAATGTGGATTCCATCAGCCAGGTGGTAAGATTCTTAGTTTTTTGCTCCGTCCCAGAAAGGGCGTGTGGCCTAAAGACATCTCGCACTGGGGGCATTCCAGCCCGAGAAACCAGAAAAATGGTGGAAATGGGGTAGAAAGCCCACCTCGGATCCATCCACACTCTTTTCTGAAGCCTCATCCTGGTTTAGCATCAGCTACAGTTACGGGCGAGGCTGAGCTCTGAACACAGCGTGAGGATCTGGGAACAATGGAAAAATATAATCAAAGAGCCAAGCCCCAGCACAGTGATAATTATTGTTATCCTGTTTTTCCCTGTTGAACATAATAAACCAGACACTATAATCTTCAGGCAAAATGTTGCAGAAACAGCTGTAGTAATGAAAGAAAATGAAAGAACATGCTAACGAGATCAGAGACCATGAACACAGACAAGAGGAGGAAGAAGAGGAGGAAGCTAAGAAGCTTCCAGCCCATCTCCTCCCGAAGCTCTCCCCCTTCGCGCTCTAGGGCGTGTTCCTGCTCTCTCCAAGCCTCGTCCCCCAGGCTGACGGTTTCCCGGTTTCCACGCCTGTAGACTCAAGCTTGTCACGCCAACTTGGGAAGAGGCCGGACCGTGCATGAATTTCGGAAATGTCCAACTTAGAAGCAATACAGTCTCAGACCAGCAGCTCCCCAGATGCCCAGAGGAGAGGTGAGCACCCACCTGGCTCTGTGTCACCTTCTTCTGGAGGCCCCTCTGGACTAAACAGCGACTGGGCCGCGAGGCGCTCTTTCTAGACGCGCGCAAGGGGAGGAGAGAGCACGGTGGAGATGCAGGCTCCCTAAAATGCTGGCGACGAGCTGGATCATGGGGACTTTTGCATAATAAACGGCACTCCACCTAGTGTCTCCCTCCCGCTGCTAGAGAGAGGAAATGCCACCACAGCCTAGGGACAGACAGATGGCTCACCAAGATGGCTTCTCCTCACGGTTGGCTTACTTCACCCTGTAGCATCGTGAAAACAGTAGTAGACCCTGTGGATAAATGGCTGCCTATTTGAGAAAAATGATGCGTATGTGGTATTTAAACTGCAGAGCGAAACAAAAGGAACGGCTTATCAACCTTTCAAAAGAATGGTCTTGCTGGAAATAGTAGCTTGGTTTTAAATATAGAGTCGCAGCTGGGACGTCTTCATCATATAATTAGCTAACTGGAGACACCCCGTTATGAGACGGGCGCCCGTGTCAGCACAATCCTCCCCCCAGAACTACTGACTGTGCCGAGGGAATGCTATTTCCCACAAAGCCCTATAATGACCATGTATATAAATAAGTAAGCATCTGTTTACATATGCACATATTTAAATGTAGTAATAAAGGCACACATGTATTTTTATAAATTCCACGTCTTCCCATCTAATGAACAAACTCAAAAACAATTCTATTTTATCCAGTGCAATAGTATGAGTAGTAATTAAGCCAAAATCACTTAAACATTTATTGCCCGATATTAGACAAATGTTTTCACAATGAAGCCGGTTCTATTTATTTAAAACACAAAATTATAATGGAAAATTACCCTGATCACTTAAACTCCAATACTACAGAGGCAAAATAACACTCCCCCCCCCATTGATCTAACTTAATGAGCTGGGATAAAGCACTGTGTATAATTAAGGGTCAGATCTAGGAGAGGACCTACCCTCTGCATCTCCCACAGAGTAATTCCAGGACAGGCCACTTGAAGGGGCAGAAAGAACACATGGGGTCGGGGAGGCACGAGTTCTGGGTTCGCACCTGTACATCCAGGAAAGGGGTTCAGAGCTGCAGCTGTGCAACCAGATTGCTCTCCACCCCCGCCCCCCGTCACTTGCTGGGTGTCCTGGGGCAAATAACTCACCCTCTCTGTGCCTCCATATGCCCATCTGTAGACTGGCTCTATCAGTCACCGAGGGAGCCCGTGATCTTATCTGTTTTGCTTTAGTTTTCCTCTTTTGTAAAATGAGAATAACCACTGGCCATTCTTCATAGGCTACCAGGATAACCCGATGAGATGTTGCAGGAGTGAGTGCTGCTGAATTGTAGTAAGCATTTGAACCAATGTTGGTTATTACTGATCTTGCTTGACCTCACTGGATATACTGATAGAAAATCAAAATATATCCGTGATGACCAATCTTAGTAGTTGATCTCTCTTTTCAAAAATCAAATGCCAATATATAAAATATTTAAAAACCCAAATTGATAAAATGATTCATTATAGCACTCATCAGTGTGAAAGATGAGGCTATTTTAGAGGACAGATATACGTATAGCTGAAATTTCTTTGCCACAGCTAAAAAGTCAGCTGGTGCCCCCAAAATCATAAAATTACCCCGCTATCACACTACTACCAAAGGCATCGTCGTCATTCACCCAGCAGCGGCATCTGGGCTGAGGACACGGAAAGGGGATACTTTTAAAAAAGAATATGCTTTTCAAAAAAGTTCTGGCCCAGCCCTATAGCTTCAGCAGTCACGACGCATCCAAACCCTTGAGTGAAATAAACACTCATCGAAATGGAAACCCCGAGTCTCTGGAGCTAAGGGGCGAGAGCGCAGCGAGCCCAGCCTGGGCAGCGAGACAGGGAAGTCTCTAGCCTCGGAGGTGCGTATGTAACATGGACTGCCAATGAACGAATAACACTTAATTTCAAGAAACTAAGCACGATAAAAGGGTCTTGCTAATGACACTGGAAGGACGTGTTTATGTATCTGCAGACGGCCGGGCGTTTCTGTGGAATGCAGTTGGAAACCATGAGGCGCCACAGGGAGACAGAAAACGCTAAACACGTGTTGGGCTCCAGCACCGGCCCCAGAGATGAAGCGGGTCCTGAGCCCTGAGGGGTCTCGACACCATGACTCTGGGGACAGGGGTGGGCACGGTGGCCCCAGGAGAGGCTGGGCTGACACTGGGGAGGGGGGCTTCGGGCAGTGGCCACTTTGATATTTTTGCACCTACTGGCCCTTTCCAGGTCATACAGCTGAACGTGTGCTGAGACTAGATGGTCTTTATCGCTCTTCCAGCCTTGCCTGAAATCCAGAAACTTCCGATTTTTGTTGAGTTGGGCTGAGCAGGAGGCAGTCGTGAAAACCAGTGAGAAGAGGGGAGCAGTTTCCTTTCCTCACCTCATCCTTTCCACACGTGTGCACAGCACACGCAGCTCACACACATGTGTGCACAATACACATGGCTCGCACACGCACACACAGCACACGCAGCTCACACACATGTGCGCACAACACATATGGCTTACACACATGCACACAGCACACGCAGCTCACACATGCACACACGCACACACAGCTCACACACAGAGACACACAGCACACACAGCTCACACATGTACACACACAGCTCACACACATGCACACAGCACACACACATGCACACCGCACATGCAGTTCACACGTGTACACACAGCTCACATGCATGTGCAGAGCACACACACAGCTCACACACGTGTACACAGCACATGCAGCTCACACATGTACACAGCACACACGGCTCACACATGTACACAGCACACACAGCTCACACACAGCACACACAGCTCACACACATGTACGCACAGCTCACACACATGCACACACAGCACACAGCACACACAGCTCACACACACGTGCACACACACACATAACCAGGAGACCTGTAAACCTAACGTTTCAAAGCCTAACGCTGTACAGGCGTCTTGGCGCGTTTTCTAACACCGGCCTCCAAGACCCACAATTTCCGCAGCGGATTCTGCGCTGTCTAGAGGGTGGAGGGCCTCCACAGAGCCACTGGGCTGATTTCCAAAATCCCCGGCCACTTGGCAAGCGTCGCAGAGGCTCAGACAACTGCAGCTCTTTGAAGAATAAAGACAATCTCAGAGACGACCGGGAACCGCCCAATCCCCCTCCTGCAGGAGACAGAGGGAGACAGAGGCCCTGGGACACGGCCAACGGCCTCCGCCGTGGACACTCCGGGGCCACTGTGCCCCGCAGCGCAGGACGTGGAGCTGTCCCCACAGTGTCCCGTCGGCAGGTGCACCGAGGAGCTGCTGCTGGGCCGCCGCTGACAGGGTCATGGCCGCCTATTTTTAATCCTTCAGGAAAATCAGAGGCAGTGTCGGAGGATTTGGGCTCAGAACCTTGACATGTGAGAATTATATGGTCTATCACTTCCACGAAACCAGTGTGGCTCACAGCAGAGAGAGAATGAGGGAGAGAAAATACTTGTTCAGGGAAGAGCTGTTAACAATCGTGAAACACAAGACAGCAAACTGACGTGCTTCTTAATATTAATATTTCCAGATGACAACCCCAGGGCTGGGTGCAGAAACAGCTCTTCTAGCAACAGGAAAAGGACAGCGGAGGAGCAACGAGGCCGAACTTCTTGAGCAAATCACCTTGCTCTGCCTTTCAAGAAGCAAGAGGACTGCACGGGGCTTATGCGTCTTGGAGACATTCCGAAAACATCTGAAGTGATCCCCCCGAGGACCTAATCCCTGCCCCCATGTGGGCACGCTACGCGGGGCACCGTCAAGTGCATTCATGACACGCCGGGCCTAACCTACGTGCGTGTCTGCAAGCAGCTGCTTGCACGCGCGAGGCACCACGAGGCAGCGAAGTCAAAGCCAAGAGCAGAAGCGCGTGGCCTTGACCCAGGGCGCGAGCATGAAGTCATCACGGTGGGGGAACAAAGAAGGTGGAGAAAGACACACAGAGACACTCCGTTTGTCCAGTTTCAAAACAAGCTAAACAACTCTACTTTTGGATATGCCTATAAGATTAAAGCTTCAAAGTTAGGGACCGAGAGACGGACACACGATGCATGATGCATGGTGGCCGCCGCCTCCGGAGACCGAGGGATGGAAGTGGAGGGAGGGCAGGGCCATGTTCCGGGGAAGGCGTGAACAGGACTTCCACCTCATCAGCGCTGATGTATCCTTCGTGGTTCATCTGAAGATCTGAAGCAAACAGCATGCAGTATTAGCGTTGGCTATTCCGTGACGAATGTTCACTGCGTCGTTCTCTGTGCTATTCTGTCTTCCTTAATGGCCATTTCTTTTAAGAGGCCTCTTTTCAGTTTTATAACAGGGATGAACAGTCATGCATATGGAAATCTGACGTTTCTAACAGCTCCCTTTTAAATTCTTCCTTCCTAATTGAAAACCCACGGATGATATTTTCCACGCATGGCGAGATCCAGCGTGGGAACACGAATCCCACGTGAGGACAGGCACGTGCATGTGATTCACAAAAGAAAACAGAGGGACTCTGACTAAACAGGGCAGTCAGGAAACAATCTATAAAGTGAACGGCTCCCCTCCCACAAACGTATTAGAGACTTCAGACCTGCGTGAGCACAAGGTGCTTAAGGTTAGTTCTGCTGACACAGAGCCGACAGGGACGACATCAGATTCCCAATCCATGTCCGTGGATGCAATGGGACTGTTTGTCGTGACAGTGGAAGATGGGAGGGCCACCGTGTAGACGGCTCTGCGGAGCTCCCCAGAGCATCAGCTGGGGGCATCCACCGGCCAGGTACGTTACACACGCGTGTGCTCACGTGCACCTGTGCTTACACACCTGGACGGACCCCCCGTGGGCTGCGGCTACTCCACGGAGGCTGCTGTCCTTCCAGGGGACCGAGATGAAGTCACATACACAAACAGTCCCTTCTCTTAGGGCTCAGCACGCATGGCAGGCCAGAGCGAGGCTCCGTTCCACCACGCGCCGGCGTAATCCCTCACTCCTCTTCGGTGATGTCCAGACACGACCGGGACAAAAGGGGCCCTTCGCCTGCAGGCAAGCCGACGGTTCCAAGCCACGTGGACGGTAAAGAAGCCCACGCACACACGCTCCTGAGCCACAAGGCCGTCAGGAGCTTTGTCACCCCTGCATGTCACAAGCTCCCATCCAACAAGATAAATCAAACCTCGGCACCTTTAATGAGGGTGACCTTAACCAAATATTTGGCTCTATATACGTGAGGGACGTTTTTCCTTATTAACGTTTAGTCGCCCAGACATCTTGGGCCCAGCTTAATGGCCTCCACATGCCTTCTCCATGGGGTCCCGCTCTGGGCCCCCTTCCCTCCAATGTCGCTGCGTCTCCGTTACAGGAACAGCGGGAGGCCGCAAGAGCTCCGAGCCCCCAGGGCTGCCAGACCCCTGCATACCATCTGAGGATCAAGGGCCATCCGTCTGCAGGTTGATAATTTAAACCATCCCCTGTCTCTAAACACAAAGAAGAAAAGAACAGCGGGCCCGGCTCCTCCACAGATCCCAGGCAGGGAAAACACGACTTTGTTCAACTTCTCGCAAGACTGATATGTGCACAAACACATAAAAGTTAATCCTTTGCCGCAGAGCTGCCCCGACCCCATGCTCTGGGCTGTACTCACAGGGCCAGAAGGCTCCATGGCCCTGGATCCTCAAAGGATTAATCTCAGTCTTCTGACTCCCTGATAGGGTACTGAGATCAGGGTATTAAAAAAAAAAAACTTTTTTTTTTTTTTTTAAACAGAAAGGAAAAAAAAAAACCCAACTAAGCTAATAACAGAGTTTTCATCTCCCAAATAATCCCAAAGTTCAACCACGTTGGATTCTTTCAGGGCAAAACGCAGCATTACTTCGACGAAACAAGTAGAAATGCTTTTCAAATCCGTGGGTTACCAAAGCGTGTTCCTTGGCCAGGGAGGACTACCTCAGGGGTGTTGGGTTTGTCGCTTGAAGCAGGGCTGCCCCTTCCCTTGCGAAACCCCAGGGCCAAGGCAGAAGTCTGACCCAGGAGATCAGCAATGGGGGTTCCCATGGAAACCAGCAGGGAGGGCCGCAGGAAGAAGAGCAGAGAGCAGGAAGGACAGCAACAAATGGAAACCTGTACTCAGATCCAGGCTCCCGGGGTGTGGAGGGGAGATCTGGGTTGCAGGGGTCCCAGCAACTGTGCTGTTTTGTATTTGGCTTAAATCACAGACCTGTTCTGGGTCCCCCTGCCTCCGTAGCAGTGAGCAACTGTGTGACCCCCCTCTCTCAGGCGCCCTGAGTCCCAATCTGACCTTAGCCATATGCAGCCCGTAGCGTTCACGTGACTCTTTTTTTCCATCAGCTCATGTAAAAATCAGCCTTGCTCTCAGCAATTACAGGATTTTAATGCTTTGACGGGCTAGTTATTTTGAAATACTTCAGCTTAAAAATAATTCTAAAAGCATGACCACCCAATCCTGCCTTCTCTGTCCCCTTCCTTGTTTACTGTTTATCACACCTGATACTTCCTTGTCTGTCTAGCGGTCTCCCTGCCTCCCCAGGGGCGGCATGCCCCCCAGGAAGGAGTGAATCAATGGGATGACAAGCCACCGATCCCATCTGCCTTACGATATCATCTGTGACAGCCAATGGGTTTTGGGAAGAAAGAAAACTAAAAGGGAAAAAGAAAATCACTAAAACTTCCAAATTTTTTTTTTACATTTTTTTCCCCTACCACACAGGGACTCAATCTTAAGCTTCCCAGAATTAAGCAAATTCAAGGTAAAAATCAATTATCAAAACAGAAAAATGAGGCTGTACTTGAGAGAACGTACAATTAATTCCTGAGTGTTGTTTTACTGCGTTGTTAAGAAAGAAAAAAAGAATGTATCGTGATGTGATGAGATCACAGAGGGTCCGAGGAGGCAGGACGTTTGGCTTAGGGAGGCAGCGGGGATGAACGGAGATATGAGACCAAGACAGACTTTTGCCTTGAAGCTTTCTTTGGAGTTTGCTAAGCAATGAATTTACGTGTATCAAAAATGCAACACAGTGTCACAGGTGATATTTTTCCACTTAACTGACCCAAGTGATGTTTATCTTTGAAAACACATGCATTCATTCATTCGTTCACTCATTTACTCGTCCCCTGACTGAGTGGCTACGGCCAATGTCCTGAGCCCCGGAATGTCACCAAGCCAGGACTCCACAAGCATGCCAGGAGGGACCGCATCTGCCCCGTCCCTGTAGGGCCACGAGGCCAGGAATCAGGATCTGAAGACAGAGAAAAACTTCAGTCGCCCAACAACCACAATGCGGCTGGCCAGTGGATTCACCAGAACACTCTTCTTACTGGGAGGGCAGCCTGGGGGTCAGGCCGCCGGGGACAGAGCGTGCCCAGACCACTCCAGGTCACCGAATGGGGACTTACAGGACGGTACTGGGGGGACATCAGGTCCCTGTTAGTCATGCCCCGAACTGGAAATAACCACAATTTGTCTGGCCACTGATGCGAAAACCGTGCGGGGAAGTACACGTCGAAATGAAAACATCTCCAAGGCATATTGAATACCATGGCAAAGACGACGTACACACTGCCCATTGAAAGTACCATTTTAAAAGATTACATACGTGCGTAGACACGTTCTTTCATACTGTTTACACAGCTACATAGTCCACGATTAATGGTGGCATAGGGGAAGATTATCTGCAATGTCAGCGGGATTCAGTTTGCATTTACCTTTTTGCCACGGTCCAACCTGTGGACCAGATGCAGACACGGGTGGGGGTGGGGTACTTTAAATGCCCGAGAGGATTATGTGGGCATTGAATTTATGGGCTACTCTTCGTTGATCTCTTTGTATTTCTCTATGTCAAATGCATAGCACAAGAGCAGACATGAGGAAGACAAGGAGTGGACACCAGAGAGGAAGGAGCGCTCACGGGCCACGGACCCAGCCTGGCGGGCGCCGCCGACCCCACCTCTCCTGCAGGGTGACCAGTCCCCTCCGCACAGCAGCTGGATGCCCCCTTTCCTTGACTCCAACTCGGTTGTTCTGCTGCTAAGAATTTGGTTTAAGGAATTGACTTTTCGGGATTTATAATGATTGGCTTAAAAAAGAATCAGGACTAATTAAACTAACACTGTTTATAGAGTATGATAACAGCAAAAAACTGGACATGATTCAAGTGTCTGTTAATGTGATTGAATAGAAGACATGATCTTTAAAGTCTTCTTCTCAGAGATGATTTCTGGAAGTAAGGAAATGCTCACAAAATGATATGAAACGGCCCAAAGAAATCTGTACGAGGACCTAGAGATACCATCTGGTTTAACTTGGCAAACAAACCATATCTTTATATACATGCACACGTACACATTTGGAGGGAGAGTAAGCAAGGGAGCACTAGATTAAGGAAACGGGCAGGAAATATGTAACATTATTGACGGTCAGTGTTATTGAGCGGGGACAACCCTTGGTTTTTATTTTATTTTTCACACATCCTTTTAGTTTTATAATCTGAAAAACCCGGACAGTAAAAACACCCATTTCATCTCAACCTTGGTCTGGAACCTGCCTCGTGGTCCTCGTCCAGATGCCTGGCCTTCTGATCTTAGGGAAGATGCATCAAGAACGGTGTCTGGCCTGCCGAAGAAGAGGGGCCCGCAGGGACTCTGGGAGCCCGACAGCGTCTGCTTAAACACGAGCTTCCCCCTGGCTTGGGCAGGTGTGGGCAAATGCATACATGATCTGTCCCCTCTGTTTAAAGTTCCACATCTTAGGGGCGCCTGGGTGGCACAGCGGTTAAGCGTCTGCCTTCGGCTCAGGGCGTGATCCCGGCGTTATGGGATCGAGCCCCACATCAGGCTCTTCCGCTGGGAGCCTGCTTCTTCCTCTCCCACTGCCCCTGCTTGTGTTCCCTCTCTCACTGGCTGTCTCTCTCTGTTGAATAAATAAATAAAAATCTTTAAAAAAATAATAAAAAAATAAAAATAAAATAAAGTTCCACATCTTGGGACGCCTCGATGGCTCATTTGGTGAAGCGTCTGCCTTCGGCTCAGGTCATGATCTCAGGGTCCTGGGATCGAGTCCCACACCGGGCTCCCTGCTCGGCGGGGAGTCTGCTTCTCCCTCTGCCTGTGCCCCTGCTCGCTCTCGCTCTCTCTCTCAAATAAATAAATAAATAAATAAATAAATAAATAAAATCTTTAAAAAAAATTAAAATAAAAAAATTAAGTTCCACATTTTAACCAAGGTCTTTGGAGCAGCTTTTCTCAAAGCACTGTTTGGCAGGTGCTCCTGCCTTCTGCACGTTGACTCCCTCCCTACTTTCTCATCTTTCTTTCTCTCTCTCTTTCTCCTTTCCTTCCTTCCTTCTCCCCTCCCTCCCTTCCTTTCCTCCTCCTTCCCTCTCACCCCTCTCTCCTTCCTCTCTCCCTCCCTTCCTTCTCTCTCTTTCTCTCTCTCTGTCTTCCTCTCCCTGCCTCAGTGGCAGCCGCGCCCCTGCATAGGGTGTTGTCACGGCACACAGGCACCAAGCTTCCTGGGGCAGACTCCAGCCCCCGAGCAGTCGCGCACAGGCAGTCGGGCGAGCGGCCTCCCGGCTCCCTCCAGGATGGTGTCTTGCAAGGGAATTACATTCTCTCTGCTGCGATTGGCCACCCGCTGGCCCATGATCCACGTTCTGTCACTGTGCTTATTGGCAAAGCCGGCAGATTCTATCTGGAGCCTGGGGAGGCACAGAGGCGCGTCTATCAGTAATCTAATTCCACACGCTTGGTGAAAGGAGCCAATATTATCGCAGCAAAGACTCGCCTCTTGCTATATTGATTTTTATATTAACAATAAAGGACAGCCAGTTCCCCAACGAGCAAAGCTGCGAAGAGAAGATCACATCCCCACTTCCCTCTTGGTCTGCAATTTGTGAATATTCTCCGGCTAAAATTCCTGCTTTGTCACGCCTGACAATCTCGCCTTGTAGGCTGGTGGGCTCTCCGATCGGCGCACAGTGGCTCGGGGCCAATCTTCAGCTGATGGACCTAACACTTTGTCTCCCACGTTCCCAATCAGCCCAGGCTCGGGAAACTCAGCCGCTCTGAACTGATAGAGTTCTTCTTGGTTCCTATTTCATTTTGCCCACACGGAGCCAGGACCTCACTGAGTATTTCTCCTGGAGTTGGCACTTGAATTCTGCATTTTTGCAGAACTTTTCTTCCCTGATGCTCTCAATGTTTCACCAAAGAACAACAGATAGTAGCTGGTTGGCTTGTCTGTGAGTCCCAGTGGCTCTCACCAGGATCTCGGACCCACAGGGCAGGAACCCCGTCCAACATGTTTACAGGTCTATCTGCTGTCCCAGACGGTGTAGGCACTTGAAAATATATGCTAAATGGATGGATGGGTTCTGCTTTAGTTTGCATAATGATATTGCATAGTTCACCTTCCCTGAGTCTATTCCTGCATATCATTTTATGGGTATCTCTCCCTCAATACGGACGGAGCAGCAGGGCGAACCGACAGTCTGTGTGGAAGTCAGGAAGCCTTCAAGAAAACGGGGATTTTTCACCTGGAGATTACTCAGTGCTCACATTTAATCGATGCCCAAACAGTAAATAAAACAGCACCTTCTGGATGTTTCAGAAAGGTCTTCTTGGCGGTTTCCTGGTCTGACTTCTTCTGGCCACTGGTGTCTTCCCAACTCCCCCGAGCCCTGAAGTGAGCTCTCACAAGTGACCGGCACGCGAAGAGAGGACACCAGCCATACGTTCTTTCTAGTGTCCCCCTGGCAGGCGATTCCCACTCCCCCCCTGCGTGCACTGTTTGCCAAGAAGGTGGTCTGCTTCCGCATTTCTGTCACAAACCATCCCCCAAATTTCTGGCTTAAAACGACAACTTTCATTTTGCTCATGAATCTGTCACCCGGGCAGGGCTCAGCCGTGACACCTGGCCCTAGCTCGACAGGACCTCGGTCCAGGCGGTTCCAAAGCTGGGGATTAGCATCACCCTCACGCTCACTCACATGTCTGGCAGTTGATCCTGCTGCCAGCACGCACACACGTGGCCCCTCCACATGCACTGAGCTTCTGCACAGCATGGAGGGTCCTAAGGACAAGCGACCCAAGAGAGATGGGGTGACGCCATGTCACCTGCTACCATCTGGTCTTGATGTCACCTGGCATCACCAGCATATTCGATCTGTCATATAAATCACGAGGCTGCCCAGGTTCAAGGGGGAGGGAAATCATCCCCACCTCTTCACGGTTCTGGAAGGTTTGGGAAGAGTCGTCTTGAGGAGATCTGTTTGCCACATTGAATGAGCGAAGGTCCTGGCTTCCTGGTACACAAGCCGTAGTGTCTCTGATGACTCTTCCACCACACCCTCTCCTCCGTCCTGTCGGGGAAGGTAGTCGGCCACGTGCGCACTCTCTCCCAGAATGCCTCTCCTACACTGAAATGTTTATGGAGAGAATTATGGATGTACATGCAGTTGTAAGAAGTAATGCAGAGAGATCGTGGGCTCTACCCAGTTCCTCCCAATGGCATCATCTTGCAAAACAACACAGCAACACACAGTTGTATTCAGACGCCCCCAATTTGGTCATTTATGTCCGTCTGCATTGAGCTCTGTAAGCGTTACCGCATGTTGGGGTTCACGTATCCACCACCAGAGTCAGGGTGCAGAGCTCCGGTCCCAGGATGCCTCCCGGTGCCCTTTATAACCACACACACCTGCTAACCCCAGCCCCCAGCAATCACTAACGCAGTCACCATTTCCAAAACTGGTCTTTCCGAAGGTGTCATTCGGATGGGAGAGTGCAGGAGGGAGCCTTGTGAGAATGGCTCTTTATCATTCCATACTTCGTGGCAATTTGCCCAAACTGTGGCACGGCTCCATAGCTGGCTCCTGTTCCCTGCCGTATAGTATTTTGTGGAAAGGATGGACCACAGTTGGTCTACCCATTCCCCTGTTGAAGGACACGTTCTCTCAGAATTTCAAATTATAAACCACGACGTAAGACCAAAGAAACAGCTGGGGTCGTTGGTCTGTTTTCAGGAATGGCTCCCTGAATGCCCCAACCTACTGCAAATCATGGCTGCAGGGCCCTTCAGTCTGTCCTGGTTTCCACACCAGCTTTTATGAGGCCCTGACAGGCTTCAGATGGGTTTTCTTCTGCTTCTATGATCCCAAACCAGTTCCTAATGCAGGCTACCCAAGAACTGCCCTTGATGTGCAAGGGCTTTCCATCAACAGTCCAAGAAACGGACATTGATAACCGTCTCCAGTTTCTCGGGAACTTATTTTAAAAACCCGTATTATCTTAATCATCATATCTTTACCTTCTGGATGTGTCACTGCCAACTGGCCTTAAAGGACAGATGAGAGGGGAGCCCGGGTGGCTCAGTCGGTTAACTGTCTGCCTTCGGCTCAGGTCAGGATCTCAGGGTCCTAGGATCGAGTCCCATGTCAGGCTCCCCGCTCAGTGAAGAGTCTGCTTCACCCTCTCCCTCTGCCCCTCCCCCCCAATTGCGCACGCACGCGCGTGCACGCTCTCTCTCTCTCTCTCTCTCTCTCAAGTGGATGAATAGTCCATTAGTCTTTTAAAAAATAAAAAATAAAAGACAGGTGTGAATCAGTACAGGAATAGAAAGAAAAGCGGTACAGATCCTACATTACTGGCACAACGAATAATTCAAGGTAAAGTCACACTCTCAACAGAAGTCAACAAAAACAAAACTGACTTGCACGATTCTCAAATGAAGATCTACGTGTACTCAAAATGCAAAAGCGAAACAAGGAAAGAAAGGTTACAGGTAGAATCTCGCTCCGTCTCACACTTCATTGCATCTTGATGAGTGAAACAAAATGAGTTGATTTTATTTCAAGGGCAATTCACCTGAGGAAAATACACTTAGATAGAACAGCCCCCAGGAGCAAAAACAGAAGTGTTTTTAACAATAATTTTGGGGCTTTGGTTGAATTTTATTAGACTATTGGGCAAGTTAATTAAAGAAGTCAGGTTCTTTTTTTTTCTTTTTTAATGTCCTTGAGATCCACGGTCTTTACGCCGGCAATCTTTCTCTAAACACCGATGCTAAGGTTTTTACCTCCTGAAAGTGTCCAAGCTCTTACACAGAGCAGGGATTTTTCTCAGACAGACGTCAGACGCGTCCCTTACATGTTTGCAAAGGTCCAAGGTGGGAAAGGACAGTGCGGTTTGTTGGTTTTGCTGAACAGGATTCAATACCCCTTGTTTGGATTACCACATCACCATTTCTAATCATGGTAGGTGCCTCTCCCACGCTGTGTGACATGGGACAGCGCTGTCATGGAAACGTCCTGTCCCCCCTCAGTCGAGACACAGCATGTGCACCCTGCGTGACCCAACAGCCCCTCCAGACGGATTCTGAAGCTTGAGCGGAGTGAAGGTAGAGAAAGAAAACATGCAGGGAGACCGTATTCCATTAGCAACGCTCTGGCAGGGTTGTTGGGCTTCTGTTAACCAGACCGGCGGCAGGGCTCTTGTGTCTGGCTTTTGCTAAAGCTGATCATCCTAGCCTCTTTTCTGGAATTCCTTCTCCGGTAGGTTATCATGGAGTTTCTGTTGCTGACCACCCAGGAGCTCTACTCTGTAGACCAGTGACTCAGGACCCCAAACACCTTGTCTCATCGCCATCATCATATCTTACCCTCCTGAAGTTGGGCATCTTACCCAAAGTCACCAAGGTAGGATATCTGAGTCCAAAGGGATTTTTAAGACCTACCCAACGCTCATCCTTGAGATGGAGACCCTTCAACCCTAGAGCCCTCAACTTCTCATTCCTGGTTACCACTTTTCTCCTGGCAACCTTGCCTCTCACAGAGCAACAAATTACTTCTATTCGGGTTTCTTTCCTAAATTTCACATGAGCGCCTTCACAGTCTAATACATGCATCTCTCAGTGATCATTTAAAAACGTTCAATCTATTGACAACCCCCCACCCTGATTAAGTTTCTCCTGTCAATTAATTAAAGCACAGACAAATGAAATACTGGTTTTTATTTAAAGTTTGGTTAAAAAATGGCATGCAATTAGCTGGCAACAGACGTGATCTCAGCAGGGTTTCAATTACGCTATGGATGACGGTTCCCTGATTCAATACGAAGCTGTAATTAAGAATGTAATTAACTCTTGAGGTTGCACTGATGTTATCCACCACCAGGACTCATAATGACCCTTGTTCCCATACAAAGTCCTTTGGCAAGTCAAGTATTCCTCCAGGGGAGTGTGTGTTTTTACTTATCATTTAAGTACATAAAATAATTTCAAACGGCACTTGGCCAATAGGTTGGTTACATTTACAATGCCAGGGAAATGCAAGGCATAAGTTTTCAAGCACCTGCTCCCTGGGACTCAGCAAGTGAGACACTTGGAATCGTTTCTCATTACTGATAAAGAGCCATTTGAGGTACAACGCACCAGAAGAGGAACTCAGAAGTGCCCCTGTAGGAATTTACCTTCGAACACAAGTCAAGTTCCATATCCCTTCCAAACTTCCATTTTTGATGCCTCGGCGGCAAGCTGCAGGGCAGGTACCATGTCTGTTTCATTCACGGTGTCCTCAAGGTGGAGCCCCAGTGTGGAATCTCGCGGGTCCCCGCTACATACCTCCTGCATGCATGACCTCACAAACGTCCCACACTACCTGCAAGATATTTCTGATATCGCATCCGAGATCCTAGAATAGCCAGAACTGACTTGCTGCTAAAATCTCTACAATCCTCACCGATGTATAACCCCCCTTCTCCTACAGAGCGCTGCTTTTCTAGAAACCCCCAAGGGAGTTATGTAAAGGGAAACAGAAAAGAAACATAGAGGATATCAAACTTTCTTTTAGGCTTCCTGACTCTTCTTTTCTTTGTCGGTTTGGTACTTGACAGATATTGGCTTGTCTATTTTTAACCCTCTCATGCTTTTATCATCTGGTATTTGAACACCTACTACCATGATCTGAAACTTCACACACTTAATACGCGTTTCTGGCTTGAAAAGATAAAATTATTAGTGGTTGAATTTACTGAATATCTCTTTTTGCTTCCGCTATATAACCACAGGGCAACCTGCTCCTGGCTTTGTTCCTCAGAGAAACCAGTGAAGAAAGGAGAAAGTTTTGCTTAGGGAAGAACAAACAAACATCTAGAACCGCATCTGGTGCAGGTCAGTAGAGAAGAGTCCACCCAGAAGATGATGGAAAAATATTTGTTTTCGAACACGGAAAACTCCCACCCGAGAACTATAGATATGTGTGACACAGATTTGGTTACGGAGCAAACGGAAAAATTCAAGCTTTCAGAGTATTTATCTAGCTGCATTTTTGAAAAAGCTTGTGGGCGACAGCGATTCTAAAAAATTCAGGTTAAATGGATATACAGCAATGTCCCAGATTTGGTTTTGGGTGATGAGTGTGCCGGTCCTTATCACATTATTTAAACATAATTAATGAAATAACCGTATAAATACGAGTGAGTTACGCAGGGTGCAGAGAAGGAAGTGTGTCACAATGAAGCCAGGTCTGTTCCTGTGGGCAAAAGTAATCATGAAAATAAAACAAAAAATTAAGGTGAGACGATGTCACATTAGAATGTGAAAACCGAAACAGGCAAATGAGAAATGGTTGACAATAATGAAGCAGAGAGGGTTGCTTTTCCCTCTACCCCAGAGGCTCATGGGAGCATCTCATTTCCATTTGCACCCTGGTCTTCCCGAGTCTGAGACACCGGGAGCCACAGAGTGTCCCTCCCCAGCTTTCTCAAGCTGCATTTCCAAAGCAAAGCCCAGCTTTCTTCAGAGATGCCACAGTTGCCCTTAGCTTGGGTCCTTTCTAACGACGGTCGGTGCCCACTGTCCTCCCTTCCCTAGGATGGAAAAGACATGTCTCCAAAATCAACCGAAAACCCTCCAACAAGTCTGTTGGGTCTGTTTTACTGCTGGGAGAGGACAACAAGGAAACTGAGGGAGGAAGCGGAGGGCAAGGTTGCCCCAGAGGCTTTCCACGTGGAGACACCTGGTCCCCACATACCCAGGGCTGTCCTGACCGTGGGCAGGGCCACGGGGCTTCCCGGTGACACAGGTCACTGAATCAGTGACAAAAGGAAAAACAAGGCTCTTCCTGCACGCCGTGCCCCCCAAACACACCCCTTGCCCCTGCTTGGGCTTCTCTGTTTCTTCTTACAACACACCCCTGTTCCCTGAAGGAGGGCGACCCGGCTGCGAGGCCACTGGGCTGCTGTCCTGGGGCCATTGGAACAAAGCGCCACAAAGTGGGAGGCTT